>NC_042512.1:3206837-3343494 GCF_900963305.1 Echeneis naucrates
AAGAGAGAAATTTCAGGATGCCTGCTTGGCTCCTGGCCCAGTTTGGTTCTTTCCTCTGTCGACAGAACTCAAAGGTATCTGCCACGACCATGATTGTCTTTGGAGCTTCATTAACAGTGTGCACTCTATGGTGGAGGTCATGAGAAAAAGTGGGAGGAGTCTTTGACCTCATTCGAACCTTTCTGACATATAGATTTCTTTTTTTTTTTTTTTGCTGCACTCTGGTGCAAAGTTTATTCCAGGAGTAATCCACAGACTGACAGAAGGTCAGCCAGCTGCTCCAGCTGAGGCATCACTCTGCAGGTTACTGTCTTATATGTCCTGCACGCTGACCGATTGCATCACAGGAGCCTGTGGAGTGAGTCTGCCAACACACATCACAGGATACATCCAGCAACAGGAAGGTTCTGGAGCTGACCTGCTCTGGGGATCTAGTTTCCTGGTGCTGTAGCTTAGCTGGTCTAGTAAACAGGTTCAAATCCCAGCAGTGGGTTGTTGTAAATGTTGGAGAAACAACATGGCTAAGTTTCCCCGTCTTGATTAGAAATTTCCGGAACTGTTTGTGAAGGTGCTGCTGGCTAACAGGAGTATTATATTTTAGAAGTAAAGTATTCCCTTTTTCAGCTATTTCACTGTTATGTTTAAAATGCAAAGTACCTTTTTAACCAACATCAAAATACTGGAAACACCGTGCTGTGGCTCGCCCCGTCCGGGCGTGTGCGGTCGGGGGGAGCCGGCCTCGCCGCTGTGAGGCAGGACCCTTGCTGGTGGCTCTGTGCCACTGTGCTCTGTTTGTGTTGTCCGGTTTGTGCCCAATGGCCCTGGGGTCCTTTTGTTGGCCCCTCTGTTCCAGGCCTTGTTGGCGCAGTAGGCAGCGCGTCAGTCTCATAATCTGAAGGTCGTGAGTTGGAGCCTCACACGGGGCACAGCTTTAGTTAATAATGAGGAGTTAGTGGTTGGGTCTAGAACCTCAGTTCTTTTAACACTCTCTGGTTAACATGTTTCAATGATATCTTTGGACCGTCTATGGACCATTTCACTGCTCCGCGTGGACAAATATGTGAAGTTTTACAGGTGACCAAGAAGAGACATTTTCTTTGCTCTACAACGTAACTTTCTGAAAATAACATATCGATGGTTGTTTTCAGTTTAATATCTGATACGTCCCCTACCCGGGGACCATATATTAAATAAATTTTTGGAACAGGGAGATGGAATAGGGGCTTGCTCCGTCCACTCCACGCATCGACCTGGTATTGCAGTATCTCCAGGAACGGTCCACTCAAATGGATAAGCGCGTGTGCGCAAAGATGCACAGAAAGTTTGTTGGTGTTTGGTGGGAGTTTGTTGCTGTTAGACATTCATTTGGTAAAATATCATACCTTTATGAATGATAAAATCTGAAAACATTCATGGAATACATAGAAAACAGTATCACAGAGTGACAAATATTTTTAGAACTTTATAGCAAAGTATGTCACAATAAGTAGAAAATATGTTGAAAGACTGACGGCATAGGTCTCACTTTGAGCGATGATTTAGAAAATAATGCTCAAATTTAATTCATTTTCACAAAACTATATATAATAATATAGTGGATACTTAGGGTGAGGGATCTTCAGCATACTATGAAAATTTGTCCTATTACGGGCAGTAATTTTGCACAAAGGCAACACAACGCTATCTCAAAGTAAATTTGTGCTGCACAAAGGAGAGGGAAGTCTTAGGGATGGATTTCTGAATTCAAGATTTCAAAATGGTCAGTGACAGGAAGGGTATCATCAGCATGGCAGAAAATGTGTTGACTAAGTGTGAACAAAAGATGTAATCTGGATGTACTCCTGTGATGTGATGATTAAACTCTTTAGCTGTTAAAACTGTCTCAGAGTGGTTAACATCAGTAACTGCAGTGAAAATAAAACTGGGCACTGAAAATGTATTCCAAAATGAACATGTAAAAAAGAAGTAGATGACCAGAGACCAAACTCCTCAACATGAAGTTGTGTGTGTGTGTGCATGTGAATTCATGCACATGAGTGGCATTTGACACTCCCTGCGCACGCTAGCATGTTAGCACAGCGGAGTTAGCTCAATGGGTAGGCTGCTGACTTAGCATGTATTTGTATCAATAATCTTCACAGCTGCTCTGAATGGTGACAGTGGAGCAGCCTTTGTGTTTACATGTGATTCAGATGTAAAACGTTTTGAGGTACAGAAAGAACAAGAGCAGTCGCACCACACAAGCATTTGGAAATAAAGCTAATTTAGATAATTTTATTTGTATCTTTAGCTCAACAAAGCGCAACACAGCGTGCCAGCATTCACCTTCCCAGCAGTGCCTCTTTATTGAAGTTTAAGGTTGTTGAGATAACCTCATGTAACTTCTTCTGCAGGAGTTTAGTCAGTAATTTGGTTGAGTGACTAAGCAGGATCTCTCTCTCTCTCTCTCTCTCTCTCTCTCTCTCTCTCTGTCTCTCCCTCTTTCTCTCTAACTCTCTCCTTGCATGCGCTGATAAAAACCATCCTTCTTTAAAAAAAAAAAAAAAAAAAAAAAAAAACAGTTTCACCCAGTTCTAAGCATTTATACTGCATTTACTAACCATGTTCTGCCAAAGTCTCTGTCTCTCCCAGTTCCTCTCCTCTCTCTCCCTGTCCTCATCCTGCAGGTGGTGACTCATCTCCATCCCATGTTCTTGCAACACCTGCTGGTCCCACATAGCATGAATTCTGTATTACAGCTCAACTCCATGAACTTCATGCAACAACATGTTCCTGCCTACACCCCCCCCCCCTCCAATGCCTGCCCGCCTGTCTCTCTCTCTCTCTCTCTCTCTCTCTCTCTCTCTCTCTCTCCAACCGGTCGAGGCAGATGGCCGCCCCCCCTGAGCCTGGTTCTGCTCGAGGTTTCTGCCTCTTAAAGGAAGTTTTTCCTTGCCACTGTTGCCAAGTGCTTGCTCATCGGGGGATCTGTTGGGTCTCTTTAAATAAATTTATAAAGAGTTTGGTCTAGACCTGCTCTATATGTAAAGTGCCTTGATGTAACTTTGTTATGATTTGGCGCTATACAAATAAATCTGATTTGATTTGATTTGATTTGATAATATGGAGCAGTAATTTCAGTAATTTCCAACACCGTGGAGATGACGCCCACGTTCTCCACAAGACTTTAGCTCTTTTGGAGATACAGCAACAAGTGAACTAAACACAGCAAGTCTTTGGTTTTTTTGTATGGATTCATGGCAGAGGTTACAAAATTAAGGAGGTCAAGGAGGTCAGTGGATCAGCAACAACCACAAAATTACTGTTTCTCTCTCTTTCTTCAGCAATCCGAGTTCAAATCTCGGTGGAACCTGAATCTTACCAGTGAAACACTGAAATTCCCTTGACATGTAGACAACCTGGTTTGTCCACTCTTCACGTGTGAGGAAGTGCAAGTTTTGAGCCTGCGTGCGATCTAATCAGGCAGTCAGTCTCTTCAGACACACAAAATTTCATATCGGTGCATCAGTAGTTTGAAGATTTGAAGTCTTCTGTGTGACAGGCAGAGATACTGTCCACTATATTAACGAGGAGCAGGAAAGAGAAACATCATGTGGTGTGTGACTTCACTTCCTCTGTGGAAAAACAAACAAAGAATGAAGTTCTCTAATGTTTTGGCCTCTTTTTTTAACTCACGTCAAAACTTCACAATGAAGTTACGGTCTAGTACATAATTTGATTAAAATAACAAGTGACCTGAAAACCACTGTCTTCAGATTTAGCTCCAGGTGGTTCTGACCACACCAGATGACCAGTCTGTCCACCTGCTGTCTGTAGGCAGACTCATCACTGTGCTGGATGAGGCCAATGAAAAAAATGGTCTCCTTCGAGCCAGATTTGAACCAGCAACCAGCAACCTAAGGATTTCAATGATGAACCACTACAGTCCTTCGCTCTACCAACTGAGCTATCGAAGTATGAGTGAAAACCAAGTGAAGCTGCTGCTATTTAGAAGTAAAATGTCCCCTTAAAACAGCAATTTTTAAATAGTAAAAATTTTGCATTGTGAGCCACACAGAGGAAGGCAGAGAGCATCCTAAAATACTCTGACCGTCCACTTCATACCATCCTAGTGGATCAGAGATCAATAATCAGCCATTGGTGGTTTTTTCTGCTGCTCTTATTTCATTTCTTGTGGTTGTCCTGCAGAGTTGGTTGTCTGACTGTTCTCTGTGTTATTGATGCAGTTAAAAAGCTTTGTGAGCTCTTGATGTGTTTCGTGGCTTCGTTGGTCACATTTGCTCCCTTTGTGTCTGACAGAGATCCTGAACCTTCCCACTGCTGGATGTACTCCTGTTATGTGTGTTGGCCAATTCATTTCAAATGTTTCTAAATCTGTCAGAAGGTCATTTCCCATCTGTGTTCTTTGATCTTATCGTTAGCACTGTGGACTTTGAATCCAGTCATCTGAGTTCAAATCTCAGTGGAACCTCTGCCATCTGATTCAGTGTGATAGTGATTAAGAATAACACCCAAAACAGATGCTCACCGACCTCTGTGGTTAGGTAAAGGTCCAAAGAGGATGTAGATCAGTGGTAGACGTTCATCAAAACAAAAGGCCACTCAAAGCAGAACCGCTGCTCAGTCTAACATTCAGACAACAAATTGACAACAAACATGACGAGGTGGCCGACGACTCTCTCCTTCATTGCTGATAGATACATTAATGTGAGCAGTTAACTATCCGTCTATTCACACACAGTCCAGGTCGCTGCATGCTGAGGTGGCAGAGTGTTTAAGGCGATGGACTGCTAATCTACTGTATCCTGTGTGTGGGTTCACATCTCATTGTCTTCTGTGTTCAGCTGTCCATGTTGCAGCCTGCTATTCTAGGTAGAGTAATCCTAAACGTCTGACTTCAGTTCCATATATCAATCAATCCTGTTGAAGTTTAATTCAAAGGTTATCTGGATGTGTTGTATCTGCTTTCAAAGTTGTTGTCAGGTCATTAAGATTAATTTTCTATGCATGACTTTAGCTCTTTGGAGATACGGCAACAAGAGAAGGCCAAAATAAGGAGCTTACAATTCCAATACCAGTTAGTCAGCAAAATATGATGAGCCAAGTCCACTGTGACAAATATTTTCTTTAGCATAAAATAAACTGTCACATTAATGTCCTGAATGTGCTGTGTGTAAATAATGAGATCCTGGGTTCAAATCCCAGCAGTGCCTTGCTCCTAATGTTAGATGTTGTGGATAGAAAGGACTCATACACGGAGAGCACAAAATATTAAATACATTTGTCCCCAAAATACACATTACAGCAGTAGAGGTGAAAGGAAAAGCAGCTTCCATCAGAGGTGGGATTTGAACCCACGCATCAAAGGGGAAAATGCAGAAAGATAAACATGAGCACACACTGAATGTTCCTTTACATTATGAGACATGACTTCAGCTGGAAAATGTCAGGAGTTTTTCAAGCAGCACTGATTTACAGGAAACGACGAACATTGGATAGTGAACAGCTAGCTGTTGCTAAAGAGCTGTTAGCAGAGGATGGTTTCGCTCTATCGACCTCTGGGTTATGGGCCCAGCACGCTTCCGCTGCGCCACTCTGCTGTAAACCACCCCAGATGGGACTCGAACCCACAATCCCTGGCTTAGGAGGCCAGTGCCTTATCCATTAGGCCACTGGGGCTGTCAGGGGTGGGATTTGAACCCACAGCGTCAGAGGAGACTGCAGCACAGCCAGCTACGAGCAGAGTGGCGCAGCGGAAGCGTGCTGGGCCCATAACCCAGAGGTCGATGGATCGAAACCATACGTCTGTGTTTCAATTCAGGAAATGTTGATGTTTTTTATATTCCAACCAAGACTTAGTCTCTAGATAAAGATATCTGCATTTGTGTTGGGAGTCATGGCTCCCACCAAACCTGCTGCTGTCTTTGTCAGTCAGCACTGCCCCAACAAGTAGCACTTACTGAATTCAACAGTCAAGTCAGTGCTCAAGTTAAGGTAACATTTGTGACATTCAAACTAATTCAGATGTTCTTAAGCCCCACGCCCCAAAAACTGATAAAACTTGTGATTGACTTCTGAAATCACCAACACTACCCCAACAAAAAGCACTTACTGCTCTCAGAACACAAGTCTGTGCTTCAGTTGGGGAAATGTTGAGGACAAATTCACTCATTCAGCTGATCTGAAGAAATCTATAAAAACTGGTTTTAATACCATCCAGGACAACCACATAGAAAAGCATTTGTACAAAAGGAAGTCGTCTGTGGAATTGAAATGGTCAGTATTGTATTCTAAGAAGATGTTGTTGTCTTTGTCAGTCAGCACTGCTCCAACAAGTAGCACTTACTGAATTCAACAGTCAAGTTGGTGCTCAAGTTAAGGTAACATTTGTGACTTTTAAATTACTTCCTTACCCCTCACCCGACATCACTGATAATACCTGCTGTACTGGTGATTGAAGAAAAGAAGGAATGGCATTCCTCATCTTTTTTGTCCAATTTCCAACCAGGACAACCCCAAAGAGAAGCACTTATGCACAAAGACTTCATCAGTGTCTCTGATTGGAGTGATCTGAGTTAGATCTGAAGAAAACATGGCTCCAAGACTTACTGTTGTTTTTGCCATTTAACAATGAAAGTGGAAAAAGAGAGCAAAGAGAATAGAAACATTCATGCAGAAAATAGTCATCAATGTCTCTCATTGAATTGGCTAAGTCACATTAAGCTTTAATTCTGACCTAACTCTGGTGATTACTGATTAGGATAGTGTTGTTTCAATTGATCAGGAGAAATCTGTTCAAAATGGAAATCTTCATCAGTTTGTTGAAATTCTAACCAGGACAACCCCAAAGAGAAGCACTTGTGCACAAAGAATTCATCAGCGTTTCTGATTGAGGTGATCTGAGTTAGATTCTAAGAGTCTAATGGGAAATGGGTAAAGGAAGGAAAACTTCTGAAATCACCAACATTACCACAACTAATAGCACTTACTGCTCTCACAACACAAGTCTGTGCTTCAGTTGGGGAAATACAAAGGGGAAAGACGAAGTTGGGAATTTCACTGATCACAATGAATCAATTTAGCAATGTTTTGTCAAATTCCATCCAGGACAACCCCAAAGAGAAGCACTTATGCACAAAGACTTCATCAGTGTCTCTGATTGGAGTGATCCGAGTTAGATCTGAAGAAAACATGGCTCCAAGAATTAATGCTGTTTTTGTGAATTAACGCTGAAAGGGGAAAAAGAGAGCAGAGAATAGAAGTCATATTAACCTCTAATTTTTACCTCACATGATCTCCTCCAAAGAGTCTTTGCAGCCACTTCCTTGTTGTGTTGCAGTTCCAATGGACTCCCTTTCAGGCTTTTACCTGAATTTATCTTATACCTGAATGAAACCACTCCCACAGCTCCCTGTCTACTTAGTTTGGGCGGTTTCAATGGTCTTGGTAATGGTTTGTAATGAAGAACACATTTAGTCCATCAGGAACACACAACGATCCTCTTAAATTCATGAGGACCGTTAGCATATGATGAGAGGACAGCTAACTCTGGTGATTAATGTTGCTGCAGCTGATCTGAACAAATCTTTTCAAAATGGCCATCTTTGTTGTTGTTTTTATTCCAACCAGAACTTTTTTCCACCAAATTGTTAAATAAACTCTCTGTCCTGGTTAATCCTTGGACGGAATGAAAAACATTTGAAATCACAAACTCTGCCCCAACAAATAGCACTTACTGCTCTGAAAACACAAGTCTGTTCTTCAGTTGCGGAAATGTTGATGACAAATTCATAGATTTAGCTGATCTCAAGAAATCATTAAAAACGGGTCAAATTTCCACCAGAGCAACCTCAAAGAATTAGAGTTAGAATTAGAATGTTTTTATTGCCATCATACACAACGTATAACAAACTTTAAAGACAACTCTGTGGTACAAAATATAATTATAAAATAAGAAAGATAAAAGATGAAGTAAAAAATAAAATGTATGAATATATTTACAAAAGAAGCCAGTAAGAATATATGTACAGTTGAGAATTAGCATGACTGTAGATAACGGTGGAAATAAATAAAAAAGTAAAAAAACAAAAAGTAGCTATTCCTGAATTTAACAGTGAAGGTAACATAAGGTAAGAAGAAAGAAAGGACACATTGACAGAACCACTGTGCTTCATACCAGGACACAGCAGCGTGAATCATGAATCATCATGAATCATGTTCGGGAAATGTTTATGACAAATTCATGACTTTGGCTGATTTAAAAAAATAAATATAAATAAATAAAACATTTTGTCCAAATTGCAAACAGGACAACCCCAAAGAGAAACACTCATGCAGAAAGGAATCAACAGTGTCTCTGGCTGATATGATCTGAGTTAGAAGACATTGATTCTTTACTCCTTTATTGTCTTTGTCAGTTAACGCTGCCCCAACAAGCAGCATTTACTGAATCCAAGTGAATCAAGTCAACAAACACGTTGGATAATTAATTGTGACTTTTGAATTGTGAACTTTTTTCCAGTTTGTTGAATAAATGTGTTGTCCCCCTTCAGCAGGAAGTTTCTGTGGTCTTGGTAACGGTTTGAAGAACAGAATGATCAGACAACGATCCTCTTAAATTCATGAGGACTGTTAGCATATGATGAGAGGACTGTTAACTGCAGTGATTAGGGATCAGGGTTGTGTTGTTGGAGCTGATCTGTACAAATCTATTTAAAATAGCAAATCATCATTTTTTTTTTACTGAATTTCTGAGCAGGACACCCCAAAGAGAAGCATTTATGTAGAAAGTTAATAAGCAGCTGTGTTGTGTTAGAAACACCAAACATGTCCAGAAAAGACAAACTGTTCTGTGTATTTCCCTGAAGAGCTGCCAGACTGTGTTCACACCATGATTCCTGCCATCACAGTTCACCTTTTGTGTCTTTCTTTTGTCATCCCTCACTAAATTTTATTTGCTGGCACAGAGGCACGAATAGAAAAATGGTGGGGGGGCTGTGACTTGGTTCCCATCATTCATATTAAAGAGCCGTTCAAGAGACTCTCTGTGATCTCTGTGAACACAAATCTTTACCTCGGTCTTCTGATCCAAAGTCAAACACCTTGTCCTTTGGGCCATGTGGGGTCTGAGTGTGGCCCATTTTAATGTCCTGTTGTCAGTTTAGTGTCTGTTCTTGTCATATTTCATTGCTTCAACATTCATCAGGATGAAGGCAGCATCAAGCAGCAGAGGTCAGTGTTGGCCATGACCTGAGATCAGATCCACCTTCTGTGGAGGAGATCTGAAAAACCTCTCTGATTTCTGTAAAATGGACACAGTTTAGTCCGTTCACCTACACACAACTGCCCAACCACGAAGGGACTCGAAGCCTCAGTCTTCTGATCCGAAGTCAGACGCCTTGTCCATTAGGCCACGTGGTCAATGGGCCACGGTAATGTCCCATTGTCAGTCAGTCAGCTCTGCCTGGATACAACAGTGGTCAGGGCTGTATGATATATGTTTATACTGAAACTCTGACAGGAAACACTGACCAACGATCCATGTTGGTCCATGATATTAACGTGTGTTAAAATCAGAGAGAATTTACACTCATTCAACTCAAATCCAGGAACATCCCAAACATGACTATTAGTCCTGTCTGAGAGTTTCCTCCACTGACAGCAAACATACTGTATATCCATACTGATCACTGTGATCAGGTTTGAATCATCTCTGTGAGAATCCCACATGAAGCTGCCAGTGTGCAGTTCTTATATGACAGTAACCTGCAGAGTGATGCTGAGGTTGTGAGTTCAAGCCTCACCTGGAGCAGCTGATTGAGCTATTTCAAGAAAGGTGGTATCTTCTTACAGCGCAAAAATTCTTTTTTTGTGGATGATGTCACAGTACTCACAGAATGAAACTCTTCCTTTGAAGCTGCTTTGAAGAATTTCCAAAATCACATGTGATTCAGATGTAAACACAAAGTCTGCCCCACTGTCACCATTCAGAACAGCTGAGAAGATTATTGATCATTCATTGATTATTAATGATCAGCTCAGAACCAAACAGTGTATCTGAAGCACAGGAAAGAGTTCTGCTCTCCAACACTCTGATCCCTCAGTTACCATCGAGTGCACACTGTTAATGAAGCTCAGGTAGACACAGGTAGATGAATAGTCCTACATTAAAACCGTGGATGGATTTCCCCAACAAGCCTTTTGATAGTAGCTGTAGAAGGTGCTGTGTTCAGGGGACAGTCTCCTCTGGAATTGAGGGTTCAAATACCACTCCTGACAGTCTGTTATGTTACCCAGCTTCTTTGTCTGAGGGCCTTCTGGGAAAGATCTTTGTTGTGCTTTAAGTCACATCTGTCCTCATTCAGCTGATTCCTCAACTAACTGTTAGTAGAAACTGTTTGTAAATGACATCTTTGTACATCTGACTGACAGTTATATTTGGTTGTGTGAAAGTCCAACCTCTGTTCGGGGCAGACCCAGCTCAAGAAGATAAATGTGAAACTTTTCCAGATATCAGGGCTCTTTCTGGCAGAGATCCTGGGGGAGCTCTGTCACTTCAAGCCCAGCGCTGCCTTACTTTACCGGTGACCTTAATAAATGTTTCAACTGTGAACTGAAGATTTCTCCAACTCATTGTTGGGCTTCCAATAAAGTATTTATTGCCCAACATGGGGCCTGCTAGTGGTAGGTCCATTGTTGTAAAGGAGTTTCCCATACCAGGAGTCGAACCCGAGCCGCCTGGGTGAAAACCAGGAATCCTGACCGCTAGACCATACGGGAGATGCAACCATGCTAGCATGCTGTATTTAACACATTGTAGTGTAGGTGGATGACAACATCATATGAGGGCGTTTTGACAATGACCTGTATTTTAAATGAAATAAAGCCATTTTCTCTGACTGGGAATTGAACCCGGGCCGAAGTGGCCCAAGCATTCTAAAGCATGCAGACATTTTTGTGGACGATCCAATGAACCCTGTAGATCTCAGGCTGATGGTTGAAAGAGGAGGGAGAATATTGGAAATGTAGGTTAAAAAAAAAACCTGAGTTTGAACCTCACTCAGATGCCTTCGATGCCGAAACCCGGGATTGAACCAGGGACCTTTAGATCTTCAGTCTAACGCTCTCCCAACTGAGCTATTTCGGCTGGATGGCTCCATTTCTGCTGGATGTTCTGTGACAGTTCTGCTTGTTTTTGCCCATTAACACTGCTCTTTAACCCTCCTGTCATTTTCACCCCCCGCCCCCCCTTCCAAACCTTGGTTGGAATTTCAATTAAAAGTTAAAAGTTTTAAATTGACGTTAGATGACTTCAATTACAGAATCTATTGATTCACTCCAATCAGAGACACTGATGAATTCTTTGTGTTTCTCTGTTCTGGTCCTGGTTGGAATTTGGACAAAAAAGATGAGGAATGCCAATCCCTCTTTTCTTTGAATCAGCTTTTACCTGCAGAATCTGGACAAGAGGAACAGTGTTTTAGTGGTTGGTGCTGGAGACAAACCTTGAGTCATGAAGAATGTATAATATATATTAATATACTAATATAATATATATATATTAGTAAATGGCAGAGAGAGAGATGACCTGCATAAAGAGACTGGAGCCTGAATACAGTTCCTTGGTCACCATATCACATACATCTTCACTGAAATAATGACACCTGTGTCACCTGTGAGAAAGCTCAAAGCTGTGTCCAAAGGTTTGGAGGAGTGAATGGCAGAAAGATGTCTTTGAAGCCATTTGGACACACAACCAGTCAGCACGCAGCATTCAACCTCACAATATTTCATGTGGTTGTGGTGTGGTTGAAAGACGAGGCAGAATATTGGAAATGTAGGTCAAAACAAGGTCCACCTCTGATGCTGAAACCCGGGATCAAACCAGGGACCTTTAGATCTTCAGTCTAACATCAGTTTTAGATTTAATTAAACAATTCAATGTTGCACTCATTCATGCACTATGCAATGTTGAAAAGGCACATAAAATGGGAATTTGACTGTTTCATAATAAAGGACACTAAACACTAACACTAAAGCCTGTGTGCTCCCTGTGGCTCCCTCAGATCCAGGACCTTTAAGTCATTGCAACTGCTGACAGTTTAGTGATTAGTTTCCAGCTGGCATTGTGCACCATGCAGGGGATGTAGCTCAGTGGTAGAGTGCATGCTTTGCATGTATGAGGCCCCGCGTTCAATCCCCGCCATCTTCAGCGTTGACAATGAAGCATGGGAAGTCTTTATCTTGTGCAACACCCTGATCTCTCAATTATCCACTCAGCTTGGAGCAATTTATCCTGTGTAGTCATCCTACCAAATTACCAAAGTGAACACAAGTGTACATGTGATGACAAAACAGCAGCCATTGAAGTCCACTTAAAGGCAAACTCCTAATGTTTTGGCCTCTTTTTTTAAACTCACATCAAAACATCATAATGAAGTTACGTCAAGTACATATAGAGCAGGTCTAGACCAAACTCTTATTAAAATTATTTTGAGAGCCGTGGTGAGGAGGGGTTCCAGGTCAGTATCTGGAGGATTTTGCAGATGATGTGCTCCTTTCGGGACCATCTACATTGATCAACTTGCTGATTATTGCCACGACACGTTGATGTTATGACAGTTGCACTGCCCCTTTCCTCCACTTTGGTTTCACCAGAGCCATTAAATATGGTATAACTTGTAATACAAGTTCTCGAACCCTCAGTCTTCTGATCCGAAGTCAGAATTCTTTCTCTTGGCATGATAACACTGAGAGATGTGCATTTGAAGCCTTCACTGTGGGACTTTGGATAAGTGGATGGTGAACATGTGAAACTTGGTCCATGAAAACAACTAACCATTGTTGACAGGATTTGAACCTGCGCAGGGAACCCCAATGGATTTCTAGTCCATCGCCTTAACCACTCGGCCACAACAACCATGCACAGCATGGTTACGATCCATCTACCTCTGGGTTATGGGCCCAGCACGCTTCCCCTGCGCCACTCTGCTCGTTACGTTCAATTTGCAGTGTCCTCTGGAGTTTTGTGTAATTTCTAACCACACACATACAGAGGATCTGAAAATATTGCAAAGTAAGTGGCTGACCATCATGACTCCTACCAAAGTTTGTCTCCTGTGAAAAGCAGTTAATCACCAATATTCCTTCTCCTCAGCACAGCATGAGCCACAAAACTACCATTGCTCCAGTTGCCAAGATACTGCAACTCACAACCAGACAGCAAACCTCACACAGCTCCATAGTGTAACAGTTCACACCGCTAATGACTGAAGTCAACAGACGGGCTCGTCCGGGATTTGAACCCGGGACCTCTCGCACCCTAAGCGAGAATCATACCCCTAGGCCAACGAGCCATGTGGACTGCGGAGTTCATGACAAAAAAGTGGGAGGAGTCTTTCATCCCTTTGATGTCATGAGAACCTTTGTGACATCACAGAATCAGCATCTCCTTTGATGGTTACTGATGGAACATTTGTGGCGTTTTTTTTTTTTTTTTTTTCATTATTTACACACAGCACATTTAATGTGACAGTTTATTATATGCTAAAGAAACTTTGGTAAGAGTCATGATGGTCAGCCACGTACATTGAGGGTATTTTCAGATCCAAAATACATCCCTGTACATCAGAGTGGTGCTGCTACGGAGTGTTGCATCAGTGGCCACCATCACTTCAAGTAACCCAAATGGGAAAGATCCTTATTGACAGCATTGTTGCGCTTTGCTACATCTGAACTAAAGATACAAATAAAATAATCTAAATTGGCTTTTCTGATTTGGCTGATCTGAATAGGTTTAACGTCTTGCTTGGGAATCAACCTTCAAAGCTGCCCCCATGTTCTGTTAGGGTAGATGTTGCACACTGCGTCAAGATGATCTGCCAGTGAGACGGTCTGAAAAATAAAACACATGGTGATAAAGATTTCTTTGTGAGGTCAATAGCACAGCTTCTTAAGTCACAATCTGTGGAAAATGCAAAACAACTTCTACGTACCATCGCGACTGACTCTGACTCTTCTGAAGCACCAGCATCAGTGGAAGTTCAAAAACATGAGAAATGGGCTTTAACAAACATGAAATG
Organism: Echeneis naucrates; assembly: GCF_900963305.1. Lineage (NCBI taxonomy): Eukaryota > Metazoa > Chordata > Actinopteri > Carangiformes > Echeneidae > Echeneis > Echeneis naucrates. The sequence goes on from NC_042512.1 coordinate 3,220,919, forward strand.
CCAGTTAGCTCAGCTGGTTAGAGCTTGGTGCTAATAACGCCAAGGTCATGGGTTCAATCCCCATACTGGCCACAAGCAGCATCTCAGAACTTGGTGTTGTTCTCTCCATGTACTTCAATGCAGTCTGAAGTCTTTTTCCAACCAGTGGAACTGTCCCCTGGTAGTCATTAGAAGTGCTGCTTAACTTAGCAGATACAACAATAACACAGTTACAGAGCAAAGACTGCAAATTGATCATTTCATTTGTAAGTCCAACAATCCATGAGGGGAGAAAAATTCATGGCACCCAGAGTGAGAAGCAAACCCCAAAACTAAGGAGCACAAATGCACATTGCATTTATCATACAAGACAAAAACACTTTTTTTGGTTATTTATGCACTCAAAAGTTTTACCTGTCGCAGGATCTCAGAAGCTAAAGCTGCCACACCATGCAGGGGATGTAGCTCAGTGATCAAGATGGATCCAGTCAAGTGCTGGTTGAGACGATGGAACAGACGATAAACTGACAACAGGACATCAAAGTCAGCCACCCTCAGAGACCACGTGGCCTAAAGGATGAGTAGTCTGCCTTTGGATCAGAAGGCTGTGGGTTGGAGTCCCTTTGTGGTTGGTCAGAGGTGTATTACAGGTGAAGGGAATAAACAATTTGAAATTTACTAAATATCTTTTTATCTCTCATTTCGGCTTTAACTTAAGAAACAATGCCTGGTAACGTGGGTAGAAGATAATATAATACATAATTAAAAAACAAAACTCTGTCTTCTGCTCTATAAGACATTACTGGGACAAGATTCCATCGCCTTTGAAATGATTCAGTTGCCTTTGAAGTGACTGTGATGTCATTGGCTCCCCATAATTCCATGTAAATACCAGCTGGCAGACAGAGTCACATCACAGTACATGCACAGGAGAACTACAGCGAAACACACTGACAAACACAAACATCATGCCAAAGAGGATGAAGATCGCACATGGAGGCCAAAATAACGGCAACACAGCAGAAGAAGGCCTGCTGAGGGAAAATGAAAGGATAAAAAAACAAGTGAACTAGTTGTTGTGGCTGTGTTTAGCAGATGGAAATTTGGTGATTGCCCTTTTCGTAGAACATTGTTTATTATTTGATCACTGCCTTAGCAGAGGATGGTTTCCATCATCCACCTCTGGGTTTTGGGCCCAGCACTCTTCCACTGCTCCACTCTCCTTACAGGTGATGTTCAGGTGATGTTCACCTTCACCTTCACCTTCATAATGATAAAAATAAACAGTCTGTATTTTTTGGGAATTTTTAGGAACATTTTTTGCAGCTTTAGCAGCCCGGCTAGCTCAGTCGGTAGAGCATGAGACTCTTAATCTCAGGGTCGTGGGTTCGAGCCCCACGTTGGGCGATAAGTAGTTTCTTTTTTTTTTAGACCCAAACTTACCCAGCAGAACACTGCCTGGTTATGAGCAGGTTAAAAAGTACTGAGACTTCCACCTGCAGTCTACCCAATGACCAGCAGGGGGCTCCACTGGTTGACAAAAACAGTCAGGATGGCCGAGCGGTCCAAGGCACTGTGTTCAGGTCGCAGTCTCCTCTGGAGGCGTGGGTTTGAAAGGGTCATCTCTGCAGTTGTTCTCTGAAACCGTCTGTATTTGTATCGTAGAAGAAGTAAAAACAAATGGGAAAATAACACTCAGTAACATTTACGTTTGTATGTATGTTGTTGTTGCAACATGGAAAGACTAACGCAACCACCGATGAGGATTGAACTGCGAGGACTGAACGCAGCACCTTAGAACGCTCAGCCATTCTGACGACAGAAGCTGAAAAATTTGCCCATCAAAGTGAGTCCAGTCATTCCAATACACAATGACCACGATCTGATCAGATCACATGGAGGCTCAGTTTGCACTTGCTCACACGTGTGGAGTGCACAAAACAGGTTGTCTACAGGTTAAGGTTTCACATTGGAACCTTCACTGTGTGAAAGGACAGATTTTCTTTCACCTCTACTGCTGTAAGGTTTTGGGACAAAGGTATTTTGTCTACACACTCCCTGATGGTCTAGTGGCTAGGATTCGGCGCTCTCACCGCCGCGGCCGGGGTTCGGTTCCCGGTCAGGGAAAGAGTTTTTACTGAAAAATACAGGTGATTGAAAAATTGAATTATTTTGAACTCTCTCGAAAAAGCTTTGAAACCTGTCCACCTTCAAATGTCCTTCACCTTCAAATGTCCACCTTATTGGACATTTGATTTGGGTTGTTGTTGGTTCTTGTGAACTTTGTGATAATCCCTGCAGGTTAGATTTATGAAAGTTGCCATGTTTTTGATTTTGATGATGTTCCTTTTGGCAATGGTCTGTTCCCCTGAGGTTAGTCTGTGCTGTGCAGGGTGCCCCCGACGTGCGCTGACGTGCGTGCCTACTGCACCAACGAGGCCTGGAACCCAGAGAAAGTAAAAGAGTGAGATGGAGGAGAGCTGTCAGAGTTTCAGTATAAACATACATCATACAGCCCTGACCACTGTTGTATCCAGGCAGTGCTGACTGATTCTGACAATGGGACATTAAACTGGCCTAATGGACAAGGCGTCTGACTTCGGATCAGAAGACTGAGGGTTTGAGTCCCTTCGTGGTTGGGCAGTTATGTATTACAGGTTATACCATATTTAATGGTTCTGGTTGAAACCAAAGTAGAGGAAAGACTACATCAACATGTAGTGGTTGTAATCAGCTTAAAAACAAAGATCGTCCCTGGGTGGGCTCGAACCACCATCCTTTCGGTTAACAGCCGAACGCGCTGACTGATTGCGCCACAGAGACACATTGACGTCTCCATGTTCCACTCTGCAGTTCCAGCTAGAATTATCCTAAATGTTGATTGAGCCAACGACTGTCTGCTGTTCTGGAACCGGATACTCAGAGTTCAAATCCTGGACAAGCCCAGCTGTTGCCTTGCAGTCAGGGGAGCTAACCCTTATTACATGGAGCTGTGTGAGGTTGGCTGGTTGTGTTATTGGCAGTATCTTGTAAAGTGAAGCAACAGTAACTTTGTGGCTCATGCTGTGCTGCAGAGAGGGGAAATTAGTGATTGACTGCTTTTCACAGGAGACAAACTTTGTTAAAGCAGCCTGTGTTTAAATCCCAGCAGTTCCATGTGGGTAAAGTCAAATGTTGTTGAAATAAACTACTTTTGGGTTTTTATCAGCTGTAGGTCACAATGATCAATATTAAAAGAAATAAACACTTGAAATATGTCACTGTGTGTAATGATGTCATAAAATATATTATTTTTACTTTCTGAATGGAATAAAATGAAATAAATCAAATTATATTATTTCAGTGTAATCACATGCACCTGAAATGTCTTTCTTTAGTCTGTCGTTTAAGCAATTCATTTTGGAACAGGTCAGGAATCAAAAAGTGGTTGAATATATTTATCTTATAGCTTTTTGAAGGAATGAAATAGTTCTGTTTCATCCCTTTTGAACCAGGGACTCTACCAACTGAGCTGTTTCAGCACAGCACACAGTGGAAATGACTTCTCATTATTGCTTCCTTGGCCTGGAAATGGAATGAAAGCTGTGAGGCTCCAACTCACCACCTTCAGATTATGAGACTGACACGCTGCCTGCTGCACCAACGAGGCCTGGAACCCAGAGTAAGTAAAAGAGGGAGATGGAGGAGAGCTGTCAGTGTTTCAGTATAAACATACATCATACAGCCCTGACCACTGTTGTTTCCAGGCAGAGCTGACTGCTGCCTGCCCGCCTGGCAGGAGAGAATTCTACAGATGAACCACCAATGATGACTGACCACCACTACACCATCAAAAGCCTTCAACACTTGTTGACGCTTTGTTTCCTCAGACATGCTTTTAGAAACATGACAGCTAACCCTAACCTGATCACAGAGAGTCTCTTGAATGGCTCTTTAATATGAATGATGGGAACCAAGTCCCACTTTCAGGCCCCCCTCCTTTTTTTATTAGTGCCTCGTGTCACTCTGTGCCATCAAATAAAATTTTGGAAAGGATAACAAAAGTAAGACACAAAAGGTGAACTGTGATGGCAGGAATCAAGGTGTGAACACAGTCTGGCAACTCTTCAGGGAAATACACAAGAACAGTCTGTCTTTTCTGGACATGTTTGGTGTGTAGCACAACACAACTACACAGCTCAGCTATTTGTTGACTGACAAACACAACAGCAAGCTCTAACTCAGACAGCTACAATTATTCCTTTCTACATAAATGATTTTCTTTGGGGTTGTCCTGCTCAGAAATTCAGTAAAAATTATGATGATTTGCAATTTTAAATAGATTTCTTCAGATCAGCTACAACAACACAACCCTGATCCCTAATCACTGCAGTTAACAGTCCTCTCATCATATGCTAACGGACCTCATGAATTTAAGAGGATCGTTGTCTGTTCCTGATGGACTAAATGTGTTCTTCATTACAAACCATTACCAAGACCATTGAAACCGCCCAAACAAAGTAAACAGGCAGCTGTGGGAGTGGTTTCATTCAGGTAGAAGATAAATTCAGGTAGAAGCCTGAAAGGGAGTCCATTGGAACAATGACACAACTGGAAAGTTGCTGCAAAGACTCTTGAGGAGAAGATCCTAAGTGAGGTAAAAATGAAAGCTTAATGTGACTTAGTCAATTCAATTGCTGTCTTTTTCCACTTTCAGTGTTAATTGACAAAAACAACATTAAGTCTTGGAGCCATGTTTTCTTCAGATCTAACTCGGATCACTCCAATCAGAGACACTCATTGTCTTTGTGTCTCATGTCTTTGTGCATAAGTGCTTCTCTTTGGGGTTGTCCTGGATGGAAATTGGACAAAAAAAAATGAGGAATGCAATTCTGTCTTTTATTCAATCACCAGGACAACAAGTTTTATAATTTTATCAATTGGGGGTTAAGAAAGTAGTCTGAAAGTCACAAATGTTACCTTAACTTGAGCACTGACTTGACTGTTGAATTCAGTAAGTGCTACTTGTTGGAGCAGTGCTGACTGACAAAGACAACAACTTCTTCTTAGAATGCAACAATGATCATTTCAAATAAAAAGACGGAAGACTTCCTTTTGTACAAGTGCTTCTCTTTGGGGTTGTCCTGGATGGAATTTGGACAAAAATTAATACATTTCTTCAGCTGAATTAGTGCATTTGTCACCAACGTTTCCCCAACTGGAGCACAGACTTCTGTTCTGAGAGCAGTAAGTGCTATTTTTGGGGTAGTGTTGGTGATTTCAGAAGTCAATCACAAGTCAGCAAGTTTTATCAATGATATGGAGGGTGGAGGGTTAAGAAAGTAGTTAGAAAGTCACAAATGTTACCTTAAAGGGCGTATTGCAGGTTAAGGACCACATTGAATCAATGTTTAAAAAAATAATATAGGAAATGTTTTGATAAAGTGTCTCATACGGATAATATCCGTATATTTGCTCCACACAAACAGGACAGACGGTCTTTTGTCCCTCAGCTGGAAAGTGAAGGAGGTAAAATGTCCACAGCAGAAGTCCTGCGGGGTTTTGTCACCGACAGACTCGCCGCCGCCTGCCGGGAGATCTTAGCGGCCGTGGACAGAATGGTAGCCGGATATGAGGAGGAGGCTTCGGGCTTCAGGCAGGAGATAGACCGGCAGAGGAGCCAGCTGGAGCTGCTGCAGCCCCGAGTCCTGATCCACAAAACGGGTCGGTTGTTTTTATGAGTGAGAAAGGCTGAGGACTGTATTTGGCAGATGTAGAATGAAGCAGCTGGAGGAATAACTGTGTTCATATTGTAGCTAATAAAGAGGATTCATTATTGAATCGTTTCCTCCAGATGTTCAGCAGCTGATGGTGAAAAAAGAGGTTCCTACTGAGTTCACCTCCAGTCCGGATCCGGAGGATTCAGAGAGTCCAGTCCTTAAACAGGAACAGGAGGAGGACCAGGTACCAGGACTGGAGGAGACCAGGAACCCTGTGAGGCCGTTTCAGGTGAAGAGTGAGGATGAAGAGATGAATGAACCGGCCAGGAGCTGTGATCCACAGAGTCCTCTTCAACCAGATCCAGATCCAGAGGAAGAGGCCTCAGACTCCTCTGATACTGAAATCAGTGAAGATGATTATCATGAAACCAGAGTGGCCCAGTCAGATGTGAAAATACATGAAGGTGATGCAAATGTTAGAAGATGTGACAGCAATGAAAAACCCATCAGCTGCTCTGAGTGTGGGGAAACGTTTAAAAAAAAGTGGGATCTGAAGATTCACAGTGTAGTACACACAGGAGAGAGACTGTTCTGCTGTGATGTTTGTGGGAAAAATTTTTTGCAGAAGGCCAATCTTAGGTTTCACATGGTAGTTCACTCAGAAGAGAGACCCTTCAGCTGTGATATTTGTGGGAAAAGGTTTAAACGAAAGAAAATCCTTAAAGAACACATGGTAGTCCACACAGGAGAGAGACCCTTCAGCTGTGATGTTTGTGGGAAAAGGTTTAAACTACAGAATATCCTTAAAGCACACATGGTAGTCCACACAGAAGAGAAACCCTTCAGCTGTGATGTTTGTGGGAAAAGGTTTAAACGACAGAAAATCCTTAAAGATCACATGGTAGTCCACACAGGAGAGAGACCCTTCAGCTGTGATGTTTGTGGGAAAAGGTTTAAACTACAGAATATCCTTAAAGCACACATGGTAGTCCACACAGAAGAGAGACCCTTCAGCTGTGATGTTTGTGGGAAAAGGTTTAAACTACAGCACGCCCTTAAATCACACATGGTAGTCCACACAGAAGAGAAACCCTTCAGCTGTGATATTTGTGGGAAAAAATTTAAACTAAGGCGAAACCTGAAATTTCACATGGAGGCCCATACAGAGGGGAAACCGTTTGGTTGTGACAAATGGTAAGAAGAGAAAGACCGAAGCAGGTGACTGCAGGATCTTTGCTGGTTGACCAAAAGTAAACTGTAACATGTTTGGTAATTTGTTTTTACTTTTGCTTTGTTGTTTTTTGTCCTCACTCATTTGTGTTTGAGTCAGTGACATATATACCAGAAAAAAAGGTTTTGTCAACGAATTTCAATAAAACGCATAAAAAATGTTGACTTTTGTTCTGCTAATTCATCTTTATAGAAACATGTTTGGTTTTGTTTTTTTTTTTTTATTTGCAATCAGAAATAATGTGACAATTTGTTGTATTATACCTAAAATATGCTGTGATATGAAAATAATATAACTGAAAATGGATTAAACCTGTAAGTTACTCACTTTATCAGAACTAAACTGTGATCCATTGTAGTTTTGTGAAAATGAGCATTGAGCATTATTTTCTAAATCATCGCTCAAAGTGAGACCTATGCTGTCGGTCTATCAACATATTTTCTACTTATTGTGACATACTTTGCTATAAAGTTCTAACAATATTTGTCACTCTGTGATGCTGTTTTCTATGTATTCCATGAATGTTTTCAGATTTTATCATTCATAACAGACTCTGGCTGGCAGAAATGAGATCCACAGGTCACAGTAAGGTCACAGGGATGCTTTGGTACCGAAGAGAGCTCATAAAAATATCACTTGAGCAGAAAACAGGAACCAACAGAATGTCAAAAAAAAAAAATCTGCATCAGTGAAACATTCATTCATATGTGAGGACATCAAGTATCTTGTGACACCCATGAATATGTGCTCACACTATACAGTTTAATTGTTTCAGTTTTGATGTGTTTAATGTGACAGCAGAGCCTTTTTTCAGTTAATTTTGGATATTTGGAGTCAATTCCTGGTTTTGGGGGCATCACCTCTGTAGTCAGTCGGTTTGATGAGGCTGCTATTCAACTCTCACCATCAGTGCAACACATTGCCTGTTGCCTGTCTCATCATTTTTCCGTTCTTTGGAGAACAGATTTAATCTGTCTACAAACCTGAAGCCAGGGTCTGTTCCATGAACACGGCATGCTGATGTTCACACAGTTGTGCTGTCCTTTTCCTCGACTTTGGTTTCACCAGAACCATGAAATATTGTTTGAGAGTTTGTGAGGTTGGATGCTGCACGCTGACTGGTTGTGTGTCCAGGATGCTTCAAGGACATCTTTCTGGTACTCTCTCCTAACGTTTGGACGCAGCTTTGAGGAGACACAAAATGTGAGACATGTGGCATTAGTGCAGTGAAGCTAGCAGATGTATGTGGTGGTGTAGCCGAGCGGTCCAAGGTGCTGGATTCTCCAGTGGCCACCGTCACTTTGAGTCACCGAAGTGGAAAAGATCCTTCTCGACGACAGTGTTGTGTTTTGCCTACATCTGAGCTGAAGATACAAATAAAATAATCTAAATCTGCTTTTATTTTGAAATGATTGTGTGTTGCGACAGCTCCTGTTCTTTCTGTAGCTCAAAGCGTTAAGGAGTTCAAACACAGCAAAACATGTTAAATGATAAAAATAAAGATTTGAAGAAGGAATGAAAATAAAAGTGATGAACTGTGGATGGCAGCCTGCTGTTGATCTGACTGAACAACAATGCAGAAACCTTTAACTTGTTTCTCCGTCTTGTACAGCACACAGTGGAAATGACTTCTCATTATTGCTTCCATGGCCTGGAAGTGGAACTAAAGCTGTGAGGCTCCAACTCACCACCTTCAGATTATGAGACTGACACGCTGCCTACGAGGCCTGGAACCCAGAGTAAGTAAAAGAGTGAGAAGGAGGAGAGCTGTCAGTGTTTCAGTATAAACATACATCATACAGCCCTGACCACTGTTGTATCCAGGCAGAGCTGACTGCTGCTTTTCATGGAGAGCAGTGGCCATTGCATTGAACCACCAATGCTGACAAAACACACCTCCAATATGATGGCAATGCAGAGTAGAGCGTAGCAAATCTCCACTTGTCATCTGGAAGACCAAGTAATTCAAATTCAAGTAACCATCTGTCTGTCAGGATGGCCGAGTGGTCTAAGGCGCCAGACTCAAGGTAAACTCCTTCCTGCACTAAAGGGCATTCTGGTCTCTGAAACTTTGACTGTTTCATAATAAAGGAGTTAGGACTTAAAACACTAAAGCCTGTGTGCTCCCTGTGGCTCCCTCAGATCCAGGACCTTTATGTCATTGCAGCTAATGGCTCGTTGGTCTAGGGGTATGATTCTCGCTTCGGGTGTGAGAGGTCCTGGGTTCAAATCCCGGATGAGCCCTTCGTGTTATATTGCCAATATCTTCCCAAAGTTTGTCTCCTGTGAAAAGCTGTCACCACATTTCCATCTGCTCAACACAGCAACAACCACTTTGTCTTGTCCAGAAACTGCAAGCGAAAGCTGTAATACAGGAAGTGATGAGCAGGAACTCCACTGAGAGTGAAGCACTGCTGGGGTTTGGATGCAACATGTCCTGTTTACAAGACAAGACTTATTGATACTAATACATACTAAGCCAGCAGCCTGCCCATTGAGCTGATTCCGCTGTGCTAACATGGGAGAGCGCTAGACAATACAGGAAGTGATGATTTCATCAGCTTGTTTCAGTGATGAGCAGGAACTCCACTGAGAGTGAAGCTCTGCTGGGGTTTGAATGCAGGATGTTCTGTTCAGTACTGCCAGTTTCTCTGCAGTCTTTCTCTCAGTGAACTTTTGTGCTCCTCAGAATTGTGTCCGACTTCCTTAAAGGTTTGAAGTGATGTGTGAGTCTGAAGAGGTGCTGCCTTTGATCCATCACCTGATGATGTCACCTGATGATGTCACAATACTAAAAACTGAGCTGACTCCTGTGTACTGTAGCTCAGTGGTAGAGCGCATGCTTTGCATGTATGAGGCCCCGGGTTCAATCCCCGGCATCTCTAGGATCTCTCTCAGTTGATCCCTCTGTGTGTTAAAATAGTTGAGTCTTCTGTAAGCAAGAAGAGAGCTTGTTGTCATTATGATCTTCAAGATTTTATGATCAAATATGAACAATAGCAGGGACAACAAAGAGAGAGAGACAGTCTCAGTACTTTTTAACCTACTCGTCCACTTTTATAGAAAGTTTATGGTCCTTAACTTATCAGACACAACAATAACACAAAGTTACAATGATCAGTCCAGGGACATTTCTGTCTTTGTGCGCTTGTGCTCATCCATTTGAAGCGAACGTGAAAGAGTGACATATGCATCTGTATCATGTTGGAGATCAATGAAATTCAGGAAATTCCTTTGATCTCCAGTGACGTCACAAAGTCTCGTTGTGGAGTTATGAGTTGTTGATGTTGTTCTGTAAAAATCTGCATCAGTGAAACATTCATTCATACACGAGGATATCACGATGGCGGGGATTGAGCCCGGGGCCTCACACAGACTGGTTGTGAGTTAAACTGCTAATCCTTTGTGTGACTCTGTGGCGCAATGGTAGCGCATCTGACTCCAGATCAGAAGGTTACGTGTTCGACTCACATCAGGGTCAGATCATCTGTTTGCACTTTTGGTAAACCCTCACATACTCTGTGGTGCAGCAGGAAGTGTTTTTCTGATGATCCATTTCATTTCTTCACATCACAGACAAATTCTGAATTTCAGGAGGACTATTGGACTATCTTAGCATCTCTGACTGCACATCCGAAGGCACAAGATGACGACTTCAAATCCCTGTAAGATCAAAGCTGCTGCTCTCCAAGTTGACGAGCTGCCTCTGTGGCTGCAGGCTGTCATGTAGCTCAGCTGCAAACCGATCCAATGAGTGCTGTAGATCTCAGGCTGGTGCCAAAAGGACCACATCATCTTAAAAACCCTTCGACCTTCCACATCTCCACGACAATACCATTTGACAACTTTGACAACCTTCGAGTTCACCATCAACAGAAACACAGCAACACAGTAAGGTCAACATGTCTCTGTGGTGCAATCGGTCAGCGTGTTCGGCTGTTATCTGAAAGGATGGTGGTTCAAGCCCACCCAGGGATGTCCTTTGTTTAAACCCCGATGTGGACAGGATCTCCGCCTGTCTTGTGGAAGACTGGGATTTCACAGCCAATGCTGTCAGCTGGTAAAAGATTTGTAAAAATAAGCCAAAAAAAGGCTTTCACACAGGCCGGTTAGCTCAGCTGGTTAGAGCGTGGTGCTAATAACGCCAAGGTCATGGGTTCAATCCCCATACTGGCCACAACCAGCATCTCAGAACATGATGTTGTTCTCTCCATATACTTCAATGCAGCCTGAAGTCTTTTTCCAACCAGTGGAACTGCCCCCTGGTGGTCATTAGAAGTGCAGCTTAACTTATCAGATACAACAATAACACAAAGTTATAATGATCAGAGCAAAGACTGCAGATTGATCATTTCCTTTGTAACAGTTTAGTGATTAGTTTCCAGCTGGCATTGTGCAGCATGCAGGGGATGTAGCTCAGTGGTAGAGTGCATGCTTTGCCTGTATGAGGCGTTCAATCCCCGCCATCTCCAGCGTTGATAATGAAGCACAGGAAGTACTTATCTTGCGCAACACCCTGATCTCTCAACTATCCACTCAGCTTGGAGCAATTTATCCTGTGTAGTCATCCTACCAAATTACCAAAGTGAACACAAGTGTACATGTGATGACAAAACAGCAGCCATTGAAGTCCACTTAAAGGCAAACTCCTAATGCTTCGGCCTCTTTTTTTAACTCACGTCAAAACATCATGATGAAGTTACGTCAAGTACATATAGAGCAGGTCTAGACCAAACTCTTATTAAAATTACTTTGAGAGCCGTGGTGAGGAGGGGTTCCAGGTCAGTATCTGGAGGATTTTGCAGATGATGTGCTCCTTTCGGCACCATCTACATTGATTAACTTGCTGATCACTGCCACGACATGTTGATGTTACGGCAGTTGCACTGCCCCTTTCCTCCACTTTGGTTTCACCAGAGCCATTAAATATGGTATAACCTGTAATACATAACTTCCCAACCACAAAGAGAACCCTCAGTCTTCTGATCCGAAGTCAGACGCCTTGTCCATTAGGCCACGTGGTCACTGGCCACCGTTGTTGGCAGGATTTGAACCTGCGCGGGGAAACCCCAATGGATTTCTAGTCCATCGCCTTAACCACTCGGCCACAACAACCATGCACACCAATGCTCCCAGCACAGCTTCCAACTCTTTTTCCCAGAGTCCATCGAGGGAATTATACTGGAGATGACAAACCTGGAGGGGAAGCGTGTGTTTGGGGGCATCTGGAGAGAATTGGAACTGGTAGACCTCCAAACCAAACTACACCTTACAGCAGTAGAGGTGAAAGAAAAGCAGCTTCTGTCAGAAGTGCCACGCCAGGCATCCAGGCGGAGCTGACTGACTGACAATGGGACATCTAAATGGCACATTGACCATGTGGCCTAATGGACAAGGGTCAGAAGACTGAGGGTTCGAGTCCCTTCGTGGTTGGGCAGCTGTGTGTTGCAGGTGAAAGGACTAAACTGTGTCTGTTTTACAGAAACAAGTGAGGTTTTTCAGATCTCCTCCACAGAAGGTGGATCTGATCAGGTCATGGCCAATACTGACCTCTGCTGCTTGATGCTGCCTTCATCCTGATGAATGTTGAAGCAATAAAATATGACAAGAACAGACAATAAACTGACAACAGGACATTAAAATGGGCCACAAAGTGTTTGACTTTGGATCAGAAGACCGAGGCTTTGAGGCCCTGGCTGCAGTAGACAAGAGAAAATGTTAATGTTGTTCCACAGCTCAGTTGGTAGAACATCAGACTTTTAATCTCAGGGTCCAGGGTTCAAGTCCCTGTTCAGGTGCTGCAGCTTCTTCCCTTTAGTGGTTCACATTACAGACTCCACAGCAGTGATAGGTGACACTGATCTATGAAATAATGAAACCATGAGTCTTTCATGTTCGAGGCCCATTTGTGCAGGAAAGATCTTGAGTCTGGCACCTCAGACCACTGAGCCATCCTGACACGTGTGTCAGAAAAGTTAATGCTCGCTTTAAGCACAGCTTCCAACTCTTTTTGAGGGAATTCTACTGGAGATGACAAACCTGGAGGGGAAGCGTGTGTTTGGGGACATCTGGAGAGAAATGGACCTGGTAGACCTCCAAACCTACCTGGGAGGGAATCCAGACAAACCAGGTTCAGTCCAAATAGTTCCAGCTTTGTTGTCGCTTCTGTCGGCAGAACTCAAAGGTATCTGGCAGGACCATGATTGTCTTTTGAGCTTCATTAACAGAGTGCACTCTACTGTGGAGGTCATGAGAAAAAAGTGGGAGGAGTCTTTGATCTCTTTGATGTCATTAGAACCTTCGTGACATCACAGAATCAGCATCTCCTTTGATGGTTACTTTGATATTGCATTTCCTCATACGTATAGAGTGGACAAAACCAGTTTGTTTCCATTTTCCAAGGACGGTGAACCTGACTGACGAACTCCCATCACATCGGAAATTGACGCCAGGGGAAACATTTGGGGGCGTCAGATTTTTACAGAACAGCATCAACAACTAACATGCATACGTCACACTCTCACATTCACTTCAAATGGATGTGTACCTGGCTGCAGTATCTGGACAAGAGAAAAAGAAAATAAATATTCTCCTTCGAGCCGGATTTGAACCAGCGACCTAAGGATTTCAACCATCAGCCTCTACAGTCCTCCGCTCTACCAACTGAGCTATCGAAGGGATGAAGCTGCTTTCTTGGACCAGTGTATACTGTAATTTTGTGGTTCATGCTGGGGACAACTGGCTTGTTCAGTCGGTAGAGCATGAGAGTCTAAATCTCAAGGTTGTGGGTTTGAGCCCCATGTTGGGTGATTAAATAGCTTTTCTAGACCCAAAGTTACCCAGCAGAACTCTGCCTCTGCCAGCTGGCCTTCTTCCACAGTGGATCCTGGTGCCATGTGTTCACCAGGCAGGTGATACACACTGAATGGTCTGCAGCTCAGCTGCCTCATACACACAGCTAACTGCAATGGTTCGAGTGTGGTGCTGGTAACGCCAAGGTCATGCTTTTCCTGCAACAAAAGCAGGTAAAGACTTTGAGTTTCACTTTATTGGTCCAGGTCTTAAGTTTCAGGATAGCCCAACTGGTCTTGGTGCTTCATGACTTGATGCTCCTCCTGATCCTCCTCCTCTTCTCTGTCCAGACTACAAATACCCCTAGGAGTTCCTGGAGCTCCAGCGGTGGTGCTGGATCACCAAACCTTCCTTCTGGAGGTTCACATCCTCCCCTGATGCCGCAGCTTGGAGCACCAGTCCAACAGCCCAGTGCTCCATCCAGACCTCTGATGCCTCAGGGTGGAAGCTACGGCAGCCCAGTCCACCATGGACAGAACACTCCAGGATCTCCTGGGCAGCCTCAGCCTGGTTCTGGACTTGGTGGTGATGTGGGTTCCCTCTCTGGTCCTCTATTCCAACCATCTGGTTTTGTGGTTGGTTCTGGATCACCTTCTTGGGACGTTCAGCCTGCAGGTGAAGCCCGCGTCCAGTTCCCTGACCCCAGCACCTGGCTGCCTTCTCGTTCGTTCCCAGACTTCGGCGTCTGGGGCTCCGGCGGTGCAGCAAAGATGGGCTCCAGTGAGACGTCCCCTCTGCTGCCACCAACCTTCATCATCCAGCAGAGGAGCGGCTACCTGCGAGCACGAGAGGGCCAGACCCACATGAACTACTCCGCAGAGTACCCTCTGCCCCTCTCTGGGGAACCAGAAGAGCCAACCCAGCTTCCCCCAAAGACCGGGTCCAAAGGAGGTCTACAGAGCTCCAAGCAAGAATCCAGGACCCCTTAAATAAAGAAAAATAACAGAATATTTGCTTGTTGGCTCTTTTGGTTTTGTTTCTCAGCTGGTTCCTCAGACGTTGACTTAAACCTCCATGTGACTCTTCTGTGGTGCACTTCCTGACGGTGATGCTTCAGCTCAAAGGAAAATGAGTTCAAACCTAAAAGGAACTGGACTCACTTTACATGTGAATAATGCTGGTCTGCTAGAACTTCAACAGGTTTCTTTGAATCTGCTCCAAGTGATTGTAAATGTCTTACTGAATGACAAAAGTGGTTTGCCAGGTCATTAAAGCCGCACATCTTTCTCCCCTCATGTATCGTTGGCCATTCTGCACTTAAGATGTTCTATCTATGGTCAACTTTCCTGGTCTGTGTCACAGGACATCCTGCATTCAAACCCCACCAGTGCTTCACTCTCAGTGGAGTTCCTGCACATAAATTAAACAAACTGAGGAAAAACATCAATTCCTGTATTAAAAACTTTACCTGCAGCATCTGGAGAAGAGAAACTGTATTTCAGTGGTTGGTGCTATGTTTAGCAGAAAGACATGAGGTGATTTCTTTTTACAGAAGACAGACCTCAGTAAGAACCCTGGCAGTCAGGGACTTGTGATTGTGACCCCTCTCACCCTAAGCAAGAATCATCCTAGACCAACGAGCCATTAGCAGCAAGACTTTAATGGCATTCAAAATGTTACACACCGCGTTTATGAGATGCTTTGAGTTCAACATGTTTCCCACCATATTTATCATACAGTAGGACAGTAATGTTTACAGTGGCATAAACATATTAGAACATTTTTAACAAACATGTTTGTTTGTCCAACTGTTTGTCTGGATCATTTTGTTTATTTATTCTTTTTTGTCTGTGTCTGTCTGTGTTGCAATGGACAACAGATACACCCTTGACCCCCAGAATCCTCCCTGCAAAGAGGGGGCGCATGGCTGTAGCAATGAAGTTTGACCACATTCTCACTGAAGACAGGGTCAGTAATTATATCATACTTTACCTGAGTATACATGTGGGTGACAGGGAAAATGGCTTTGAATACAGGTCATTGATTAAACTTATCATGCACCTTAGGTCTCAGTCGGTACCCTCACAGATGCATCTACTGGCACCGGATGTGCAATCAAAACTCAGAGCTAAACTATTCTTTCCACTGACAGCGTTCTAATTCAGCATGTGAGCCTTTGATGGAAATTCAGTCCATAAAAATGGTTGTGCAGCCTGAGTTCAATTCCCAGTCAGGGAAAATGCCTTTCTTTACTGACCCCATGACATAAATATGTTATCATGCACCTGCAGGGTATTCCAGGTAGGAGGTTCAATAAACTCTGAGTCATACAAAAGGGCTGTGATTGTGGCCATTTCCATGCAATGGTGGTATAGTGGTGAGCATAGCTGCCTTCCAAGCAGTTGACCCGGGTTCGATTCCCGGCCATTGCAGTTTACCTGTGTGTCTACAATTTAACTTTGTGTTTTCCTTCCTGAGATCCCAAAATCAGGCCGATGGTGCCAAAGTCCTCCAGCTACAGACCTGTAACCCGTCCTCACCACAGCTGTACATCTGTTACACCCTGTAGTTGTCTCGGGGAAAGGGAAGCTTATTGTCATATAGTGATGGGATGGCTCCATACTCCAGAACATCCCTGTGAACCCGGTCATACACCTTCTCCAGATCAAATCTTCCATGTGTCGACTAAAGTTCCAGTGGATAAGACAAAGCACGTCCCTGGGTGGGCTCAAACCAGCATCCTTTCAGTGAACAGCCGAACACATTGATAATTGTGTCACAGAGACAGGTGAGGGACAAATTATGTGATAATTCTGTTTAAACTGCTCTAATTTGTTGCCAGATTGGGCTTCTTTTGATGAAATTGGGTTTCGCAAGATGGAAATTGGGCTTCTTGTGGTTGTCCTGCAGATTTGGTTCTCTGACTGAACTATAAATGTTGAAGTGTATGATCTATGCTCTGTGTGAGATCTTTGATGACCTGAAAGTTCTCCCCCTCAGAAAAAGTGTGTAGTTGGAGCTAATGGCTTGTTGTTCTAGGGGTATGATTCTTGCTGAGAGTGCAACAGATCCCAGATTCAAATCCCCGACGAGCCCTTAGTGTTATGTCGGCAATATCATGACTCTTACCAAAGTTTATCTCCTGTACAAAGCGGTCAACCGAATTTCCATCCGTTCAACTCAGGTAAAAGTTGTAATACAGGAATGATTATTTGTGGGTGTTTTTGAATTTTTGGATGTCAGATCTTTGTAGTCCATAAAGAAAGGATGAGCTAGCATTAACTTTTTCCTCATCAGAGAGTGGCAGCTGGAGACATGTCAGGATGGCCGAGTGGTCTAAGGCGCCAGACTTAAGTTACACTACTTCCTGTGAAGCGGGGAATTCTGGTCTCTGAATGGAGGCGTGGGTTCGAACCCCACTCCTGACAACTTTTTGTGGATGAAAAATCTGCATAAAATGGGAATATGATTGCTTGACAATCAAGGGTCTCTAATATCATTGCCTGACCATCATGACTCTTCCCAAAGTTTGTCTTCTGTTAAAAAAGGGCAATCACCAAGTTCCCATCTTAACACAGCAACCAACACAAAACTACTGTTTCTCTCGTCCAGAGACTGCAAGCAAAAGCTGTAATGCAGGAAGTGATGGCAGTACCATGATTGCCTTTTGAGCTTCATTAACAGTGTGCACTCTATGGTGGAGTTCATGAGAAAAAATGGGAGGAGTCTTTGATCTCTGTGATGTCATTAGAACCTTTGTGACATCACAGAATCAGCATCTCCTTTGCTTACAAGCCCAGCTGTTGCCTTGCAGTCGTCAGGAGAGCTAACCCTTATGATATGGAGCTGTGTGAGGTTGGCTGGTTGTGTTATTTGTAGTATCTTGTAAAGTGAAGCAACAGTAACTTTGTGGCTCATGCTGTGCTGCGGAGAAGGGAAATTGGTGTTTTAGCTGTCGCAGGAGCTCAGAAGCTGTCTGACAGTAGCTGCTAGATTTAAGATCATAGAGTTTGCACTTGCTCACACGTGTGGAGTGGACAAAACAGGTTGTCTACAGGTTAAGGTTTCACATTGGAACCTTCACTGTGTGAAATGACAGATTTTCTTTCACCTCTACTGCTGTAAGGTTTTGGGACAAAGGTATCTTGTCTACATGCTCCCTGGTGGTCTAGTGGCTAGGATTCGGCGCTCTCACTGCCGCGGCCTGGGTTCGATTCCCGGTCAGGGAAAGTGTTTTTACTGAAAAATACAGATGATTGAAAAATTGAATTATTTTGAACTCTCTCGAAAAAGCTTTGAAACCGGTTGATGTTGTTATAGCAGCCTTTTCTCAAAGCTTAGCTTGCATGCTAGCATGGCAGGGGAATTAACTCAACTGGTAGAGCGCTTGCTTAGCATGTGAGAGGTAGTGGGATCGATGCCCACATTCTCCACAAGACTTTAGCTCTTTGGAGATACAGCAACAAGTGAACTAAACACAGCAAGTCTTTGTTTTTTTTGTATGGATTCATGGCAGAGGTTACAAAATTAAGGAGGTCGAGGAGGTCAGTGGATCAGCAACAACCACATAAATTACTGTTTCTCTTGTCCAGAGATTGCAATGATAATTTTGTGGTTCATGGTGTTGATGCAGAGACAGAACTTCACAACTCTCTGACAGAGAAGCTGGATGCTGCTGTTGTGCATTTAAACTGGAAAATAGTGAGATGACACTTGTTGTGTTATTCTTTATACTTGTCTATGCAGAGTGGTGAAATGGTCCATAGACGTCTAAAATATCATCGAAGCACGTTAAAGGAACTGAGGTTCTAGTCCCAACCACTAAATTCTCATTATTAACTAAAGTTGTGCCCCGTATAAGGCTCGAACTCATGACCTTCAGATTATGAGACTGATGTGCTGCCTACTGCACCAAATGTTTCAAGTAACACGAATAGGAAAGTTCTTTATTGACAGCATTGTTGCGCTTTGCTACATCTGAGCTAAAGATACAAATAAACTAATATAAATTGGCTTTTATTTTGAAATGCTTGTGTGGTGCGACTGCTCTTGTTCTTTCTGTAGCTTAAAGCGTTAACGAGTTGAAACGCAGCAAAACATATTAAATGATAAAAGTAAAAATACAAATACAGTAAAAAATTGGATGGTCCATGGTGTAATCGTTAGCACTCTAAATCTGTCACTCATAACAGTTTTAGATTTAATTAAACAATTCAAGATTGTTGTGTGTGTGTTGTGGATGAAAAATCTGCATAAAATGGGAATATGATTGCTTGACAATCAAGGGTTAGGACTGAAAACTCTAAAGCCTGTGGCTCCCTGTGGTAGAAATGGACAGCAGTTGTTGGACTAAAGATAACTCAGCTGTTACTGAATCATCTGTACAGGCTGACTGAGTACAGCTGAGTTAGATGGAACAAACTTAAGTTTCCAAGGAGGACTCTGCTAATCATGTCTATTAAATGTTGTTTAAGAACAGTTGAGTAGAGTGCTGTGGATGTGAGATGTTGTAGTGAATGATCAATCTGATCCTCTGCATATACATGTACTTCAGAGTGGTGCTGTGGCTTAGCTGGTCAAAGCGCCTGTCTTATAAACAGGACATCCTGGGTTCAAATCCCAGCAGTGCCTCATTCATAATGTAAGATGTTGTAGATAGGAAACACTTATACATGGGAAGTGCATGTTCTACCACTGAGCTACATCCCCCGCATGGTCTGGCAGCATTAGCTAACCAGATAGCTTCTGAGCTCCTGCAACACCGATCTCTCTGATGAAGCCTTTTGGATGAGATGAGGACATTGATGATGCTGCTGAATTTAGGTCACCTGCACTTATGTTAACAGTCAGAGCTCCATACACAATAAGAGTACTGAAGAAAAATACTTTAAACATGAGCTCTGTGTCACATTCATGCAGCTTGTGTAGAAACAGTTCATTCCATCAGAATGAACCTTCACCTGTTCAGGTAACAGTTTGGTAACAGTCAAAGCTCCGTACACAACAACAGTCCTGCTTCTGTTTACCAAAAGGCTCCAAAGTCCACCCAGAGACCTGCTGTGTTTAGTTCACTTGTTGCTGTATCTCCAAAGAGCTGAAGTCTTGTGGAGAATGTGGGCATCGATCACAACAAGAAGGTGCCCTGTCTTTTGAGGAGGAAACTATCCAGGCTGGATGTTGTAGCCGAGTGGTTAATGCGATGGACTAGAAATCCATTGGGGTTTCCCCGTGCAGGTTTGAATCCTGCCAACAACGTTTACTTCCTTTTATGGACCAAGTTTCCCATTTGGGGAGAGACACAGCTGAGTGCTGTTGTTAGGACTCATCTAAGAGGAGGAGAGCACTCACTGGTGCTCAGTTATCATTATCAAGGCCGGTGATAGGGACACACCTTTAGTTCCACTTCCAGGTCATGGAAGCAATAATGAGAAGTCATTAGAGCCCACACTTTAAGAACGGCGGCCCTATAAGCATCCAACAGCATCACTGAGTCAGGAGCAGCACAGTGACAACTGTACACATTACTGGAGGAAGTGATAAATGACATTCTCCATCTATTTGAGTCAGTGAGGAAACATGTGAAGAGAAGAAGCTGCTCGTTCTCCTTCAACAGTTTGATCTGAGGAAAAGTCACTTCCTCTTTTCAGGAATCAACTTCTACCATCTGTCCACTAGATGGAGATAACTGAGCATCAACTTAAAATCCTCCAGTCTTCCATGTGTGAACTATAATACCAGTGAATTAAACAAAACACGTCCCTGGGTGGGCTCCAACCACCATCCTTTCGGTTAACAGCCGAACGCGCTGACCGATTGCGCCACAGAGACATGATGACCAGTTCCTGTTACAGCCTAAAACCATAAACGGAACATGAATCCAGCACTCAGCGTTACAGCAGCACACCTCTGTTACTGTGGAGCTGTGTCTCTTTTCTACTTTATTATAGATGACAGAAAAAAACTCCAGATAAGAAGCAGCTGTACATGCAGTGACTAGTTCTCCTGCTCAGGTATCGTCTCTCAGGGCGTCATGTGTTGTCTTTGTGTGTTTTTGTGTCCGATGCTTCACAGCTCACAGGCCAAAGTACGTGCTGGCCTTCATGGCTCACATGTACAGATGAGTTACCTCAATGTAAGTATCATAGGTACAGCACACAGCTGAAACATTTACTGTTCAGGGTGGAATACGACACCTCGCTCAGTGCTTGTCCAGGCAAGAAAAGGTTCAGCTGCCAGCTTGTTATATCAACAATGTGTCACATTCTAAAGCAAAGTACTGCTGGGACTTGAACCCAGGAGCTCTTGTATACTAGACAGACACTTTGACCAGCTAAGCCACAGAACCACTCTGAAGTACATGTATATACAGAGGATCTGGTGATGGAAGTGTAATGTGTATACTACAGCTGAGGTTGTTGTTGTGGTTTGTTTTAATTCAGGACTCTGCATCTACCTGAACCTACCTGTTTGACTGCAGATGTGCATTTTCATTTGGACCCCAGGAAGAGTAGCTGCTGCCTCAGTGACAGCTAACGGGGATCCTAACAAGCGATAAACAATAGACTGACATTTCCAATCGTCATCAGAACAGATAAAAAACTTCAACCTTTATGACACGGACCACTTAAGCTGATGACAGATAGAACATCATGTTACTTGATGTTACTTCATTACATTTGAAAATTGTAAGGTTGGTGTATTTCATTGGCATTTTTTGGGGGGCAGGTGGGACTTGAAAATGAATCCTTGTCAGAAATGATTGAGCAATAAAGAACAACGATAAACGAGGGGAGAGGGGTGAACAACATTAATGGGGTGGAAAACTGTATCTGTCATAGAAGAAGACATTCATAAAGAGTTAAAGCAAATTCATTCAAAATGTCATATGAGGGGCTCGTTCAGGATTTGAAACTGAGAACTCTTGCACTCTGAATGAGAATCATACCTGTACACCAACAAGCCCTGGAAGGAGGAAATGTTGATAGTGTCCATGGTTTTGCACACCACAATTGTCATTCAGCAACATAATATTCCTTTATTTTGTTGTTTATGCTTTTATTGCTCACTGCTACAGTTAGTAAAATTTAAAACACATATGAATTCTACTTTAATCTGTTCATTTTAAATTCCTGATCTGGTGGCAGCTGCAGCTTTTTTCTAATGTTAAAATGAATGAAGTCAGATTTTGTTGATGTCTGGTCCTCTGCTCCAGGTGGAGAGTCCTTCAGTTTGTGGAGGATTTCAGTGAAAATAAAAGATGAGGTCGTGTTGTGTGTATAGTGGCAGCATAAAGACTGGGTCCCGCTGTCTTACTCAGGCTGAACTACAGCGTCTATTCACGGGGGCTTTGACCTGCTCCGTGTCCGACCTGGGCCGGTGCACCCCTCCTTAGACGACCTGGTGATCCCGGGCTCCCCCCGGAGCACCATATCGATACCGAACTTAGTGCGGACACCCGATCGACATAGTCCGCTGCAGCCCAGAGCTCCTGAGCTCAAACGCTCCTCCAGCCTCAGCCTCCCGGTAACTTGGATTACAGGCGTGCGCCACCGCACCCGGCGAGGGACACACTTCCTGATCGGACTTTTAGCCTTTGTGATAGTGACGTCACAAAAGGCAGCAGCGCTTCAGACTCACACATCACTTCAAACCTTTGAGGAAGTGACACACAACTGTGAGGAGCACACGTGTTGACCGACACAGACGTGGTTTCAGAGACAAACAACATGGCAGTGAAGCGCACACTCTTATTTTGAAGGACAGTATTTTTTTTTTGTCATGCTTTCTTTTATTCTTTTGAGTGTTAATATTGTAGGAAGGAATTTACAGTTACAGATGTTGATGTTAAGGTTTAAAACATACACAAATGCCGGGAGGGAGGTCTGCGAAGCACCGGAAGTAGAATGCATATTTTATTTTGTAATCTCCACTTACCGTCTTGCGCTGCATATTATTTCCTCTTGCTCGCGACTCTCCTTCCAGAAAATTACGCATTTCTGATGGTCTTTGTATTTTTTTTTTTTTTTTTTTTTCGTTTTTGTTGTGCAAATTGAAGTAAGTTAGATAAAAATACTTACAAATATGGTGTAATCACAGAGTTAAGTTGTAAAACTGTATATTTTGTTATTTTCATGCATAATCTCGCCAATTAGAGGAGAAGTGGAGAAGCATGAGTTGCTCGGCTGCTACTTAGCTTATAACGCCAGAGTGTGCTATTGAGACTGGATGCTAACAGGAGCCATGTAGTGACTGTGTTCATGGTGTTACAGAGCACAGAGGGCATGTAGGAGAAAAACCTGTCAGCACCTGTGAATGTTTCTTCTCCACAATGCAGGTATGTGAGTTATTCTTTTTTTAGTTTTCTTAGGTTGATGTACATTTTATTTAGTTGGGTTAGGGTTAGTTGTTTGTGCTCTTAAATAAAGCTGGTCCCTTCCGGGTACTTTTCCTGTGTGAGGGGAACAGATGAGCACAGGTGAACCCCATGTGAGGGTCAAACTCACAGCTTTCATATAATGAGACTGCAACATCTAGGCCTGGAAGTCATCTTAAGTAAGAGTGAGATGGAGGAGACCTGTCAGTGCTGCTTTTCATGTAGAGCAGCTCCATTTTAAAAAGTTGGAGTAAAAAGTAACATTGCATTGGCCGGGAATCAAACTCGTGAAAGTACACATCGTTCTGCAGTTCTCTATCAGCAGCAGCAGCAGGTACTGCTGTGAGCTCCGTCCTCTCCCTCCTCCCAAATCGACCACAGTGTTCAAATTTACACATGGAAACTGTCAGTGTGGCTGAACTGGTCTGGTTGCAGAGGACGCTCCAGAAAACCATGTCAAGCCAGTGGGTTTATTTATACCACCTGCTGTTAGTTGTTTCAATTTAATTTAGTTAATGGTATTAAAACGTTCTTTTCATATTGTTTGTTGTCTGCGTGTCATGAACTGAAAGCTGTTAGTCTGTGTTAGTTCTGCCATGGGAAAGGTCATAAATGCACGCTATGATAGAATCAACACAAAGACGTCACACTGCACTGGTTTTCTTCTTTTCTCACCTGCCCAGCTCTACCCGTCTGCTGCACCCACCTAATCAGTGCAACCATCTCATTCCACTCATTTTCTGACAGATTATATCTCGTGTGGGGGAACATTGTATGCACATTAGGACTGAGAGAGAAGCTGCGCTCACACACACTCGAAATTCAAGTCATGTGTTTCATATATAAAAGAGAGACTGCAACAAAAACATCAATTTCATCACACTAGTATCGATCCAGTACTGTTACTGACCTTGGTATCAATACTGTTGATATGTGGATCCATCTGCCCACCCCAACCTGCACTTTTCCACTCACCTGCTGCACCCACCTAATCAGTTCTACCATCTCATTCCACTCATTTTCTGACAGATTATCTTTATCGTCATGCCAACCTGTCTCACATTCATTGCCAGACTGTTTGTCTGGATTTGATCCTCTCTGTGTCTGACCTCATAACCTGACATATAACCTGACACATAAGCAACAGACTGTTAGAGCTCCGCTGTCGAAGGGACAGATACAGAAAATCATTCCTGCCACATTCCATCACACTGTACAATAACTCTCATCTGTCTGACAGAGAAAAGTCACATCTCTGATATATAAAAACAAAACAAACTGTAACTATAGCACCTTATATGTCATTGTATTCTTATAGTTTGTGTAGTTATTGTATGTTTATAGTTTTTATTATATATATATATTAGATATTTTGTTATTATTACTATCCTGTTACATACTGTACAGTGAGTCTTGCTGCTGTGACATGATAATTTCCTACTCTGGGATCAATAAATTACATCTATTTGTCTATCTGACCACCGTCTGTCTCTGACTCCTCTGACTGCCGGCCCCTCACCTCTCCCCTGTTTACCTGGATTCCCTCACCAGAGGGGGCTTCAGAATAAACTGTTCAACTGTTCCTTCTTTGATCTCAGTCTGTGCTGTACTGGGTTTGACCTAACACCCGTTACAGTCAGTACTGAAATTTTGTATAATAGGGGGATGTTACTTTAATAGGACTGAGGGTTTTAAAGGTGCAAGGGACATTTCTGGTGTTGGTCTTTCAAATGTAAGGCATTATTCTTTATTCAATCCCGGGCCATTTTCCACATAGTCTGGAGTCATTTTGCCTTTTTACAGGTTTCCAAAACAGGTTGGAGCGGTTTTAAATCTGATGTTGTTTCATACTTTGGAGTCTGAAGTTATGAGGATGTAACTTTTCCTCAGCTCAAACAGACACCAGGACTGAAGAGGGAGAACAAGCAGCTTCTTGTCTTCACATGAAGCTGGAAAGTGTCAGAAATTCTCTCTGAAGTGACTTCAGCAGGTGAGAATCTGTAAATATGTGAACAGGATCACTGTGATCACATTGTGTTGTTTCACTGCTTGACTGGACAGGAGAACTTTTCTGGATGCTGATTGGCTGCTTTCAGATGTGTACTATTATTATTATTATTATTATTATTATTATTATTATTATTATTATTATTATTATTATTATTAGTTTCTCTTGGAGTTAAAGGACAATGATTTGAGGATAAGTTCTATTTATGCTCATAAATAGCATCAACGGAGCACTGATCTTGTGAATTGACTCCTCCTTTTTCCTCATACATTACCACCACAGGGTGTGCCAACTTTTGACATTTTAATGACAGAACTGGTCTGACAGCTCAGATATGTTGTCTTTGTTCTTTAAAAAAATCAACATCATTAATTATCTCTGACAATAACACAGACTTGTCTTCCCAGAAACCGTGTGTGATTTCTCAGAAACACAGTATCAGGGTTTGGATAGTAAAGCAAATGTATTATTTAATTTCACCAAGATAATCCATTTCCTATCAATACAGATTTGAAAACAAATGCAACTTTTATGTGATAAATGCAACATTAGGGGTTACAAATCAATCAATGCCAAAAGGTAGAGCTGCTGTCAGAGATGAAGATTGTTTGCTTCGGTAATTGTTTCTTCCATGTTCATGAGACATG
Organism: Echeneis naucrates; assembly: GCF_900963305.1. Classification (NCBI taxonomy): domain Eukaryota; kingdom Metazoa; phylum Chordata; class Actinopteri; order Carangiformes; family Echeneidae; genus Echeneis; species Echeneis naucrates. Next base: position 3,246,648 of record NC_042512.1, read on the forward strand.
AGAGACCTGTGTCATGTAATGATGGAGAGAATCAGATCAAATCTGTAAATATCTAATGACCATGATTACTGATCAGACTGTACTAAGTATGAAAAGTTAAACCAATGTCAAACTGACTCCACTGGTTGTAAAATAGATTAGATTGTATTGAACAGGATCACTGTGATCACACTGTGTTGTTTCACTGTTTGCCTGGACAGGAGAACTTTTCTGGATGCTGATTGGCTGCTTTCAGATGTGTACAAATAATATTAATAGTTTCTTTTTGAGTTAAAGGACAATAATTTGAGGATCAGTTGTATTCATGGCCATTAATAGAATCAACAGAGCTGATCTGTAAATATCTCAATACCATGATTTCTGATCATACTGTACTAAGTCTGAAAAGTTAAACCAATTTCAAACTGACTGCATTGGTTTTAAAATAAGTGTAATTGTATTGAAGCCTATGGGGAAAGGCAATTAGGAACAGCTGGTATTATTTCCTATCATACTTTCAGACTTTATGGTTGACAGGTGTAAATAGTGAACATTAATCCGGATAATTTACACTGAAGCTAAATACGCTACAGCTAACTAATGTTAATTAGCTGATAGTGTTCTTTCCATGATCAGTGTTGGCTTGGTATTTCATCAATATTTTTTTGGAAAATTATTTTTTATTGTTTATCATTTTAATCCATGAGAACACTGATTGAATATATGTAATATTCAAGGTCTGTATCTCCTGAAAACTTTGTCTCAGCTCTGTTGCTTATTAATAACAAAACCAAGAAGCGGCACTCCTTGTTTTTATGAGTTGTTCGATCAATAAGGTTACATGAATTAAATCACAATTCCATCAACACATCCCACAGTCAGATACAACCATCTACTGGACAGACAGAAGAAGCACCATCAGATCTGAGATACATTTCTCTGAAACTTCCTGATTACTGACAGATCAGACTGATTTCTATGTGAAGTTGTGGAGACACACTATTTAAATAATGTGTCAAAGAAACAAATGTTTAAGATTTATCATATTCATCAGATGAGAGAACCACCTCCTCTGGTCTGGCAATTCCTGACAGGTCAGACTGGTTTAGTTGTAATTGTTCTATTTGTTTTTGTGTTGTTTTTATTTTTTTACTTGGCTTCTGATGGAAAGATTTGGCCCTCAAAAATGTATTTCATTAAAATTGTAGACCTCGAAATGTGCCAAGTTATGGTGATCATAACTGTGTCAAAGATCCATAATTCTTCAACTTGGACTGTAAAAAGTAAATGGTGATCTGAGTTTGCTTGAAATAAAGTGTTAATGCCAATGTATAACATTGAAGATCGGGATAAACATGAATCAGGAATGTTCTCTGTTTATAACACAATCTGACTGAAATCAACACGGAGAGAGAAAAGTCAAACAGTTTGTTGTTGGGAGTTAAAGGCTGAAGTTAATGACAGTAATGATGATGATTGTGTCCTCTGATGTAAATCCTGTGTTAATGAATCTTGTTGTTGTGTTTGTGTGAAGGTGGAGGCTCAGCTATGAATCAGTGTGAGGACAGAGAGGAGGGAGCCCCTCCCTCTAAAACCACTCTGTGTGGGGAACATGAGAGTCAGACCAAAGCTCAGAGGTGAGATGAGGATCTCTAACTGTCCATCTGTCAGAGCTCAGCACTCAGATCACTGCTCCATCATTATTCACTCTCACTGTCACTTAAATTTTTTACTGCTTCAGTTTTTTTATCCTTGTCTCCATTGGGAGCTCAACCAGGATGTGGAGATTCTTTCATTCATATTCACCAGTCCATCACAGGGCCAACACACAGTGACAATCTGCCACACTCACACTCAGACCTACAGACATGGCTGTTGTGGAGTAACAGCACTAACCATGATGCTGCTGTGCTGCCTGCATGTAGAGAGATATTTCTTTTTCTTCTTCTTATCATTATTATTATTATTATCATTATTATTATTTGACTTGCACAAGTCAGTAATACTCTATGCAAAATACTTCATTTTAGTCAAATGAAAAATATCCAAACAGTCAAAGTGACATGTAAATGTGATTAAAATGAACAACAACAATAAAAACATTGCACAATAAAATATTCTGGCTGATTTGTGGCTATACAAATGAAAGCTGGACTTGGCTGATTTATTTTCAAGTTATAATTTTCTGCCCACTTTTTTTGGTTAATTCTTTTAATGTCAACTCTGTTTTTTCTAGCAACCAGAAGTCAAGACCGGATTCTCCTGAACTGAGCTGTGTGTCCATGAAGAGTGATCGGTCTAGAGGTCATCCTCTTAACTTTAAGGGAGGACAACAGTCTGCTGGATCCAGCTGTGTCTCCATGAAGCGTAAGCGGTCTATGGATGACTTTATCAAAGAAAAAAGGTAAAAGCTGATCATTTGTTGTTGTTTGACTCATTAAAGGTATCAAAGCTTGTCTATCAGTTTCTCTGCTGTTCATAGAAAACTCCTGGAACAAACTGTGTGTTTGTGTCTTTTCTCCTCAGATTTAAGTCTGACAAACATCATCACACAGACCTGGACTCCATATTTATGGTGTGTAAATGTTCATCCAGTGACTACAACAGACACCAACAAAGACTTGAGTTTGAAGCTGCACTCTTTAGACCAGTAGAGCTTTACTCTGTGACAGACAGGAGTTGAATTGGGATTGAACAGGTTTGGGGTGGGAGAGAGTGGGAGAGGACTGGGAGTTGTAGTTCACCACAGAGCAATAATCCATCAGCCTCAACAGATATGTTCTGTATGAATATGGTCTGTTGGAGACTTTTACAAAACATTTCTGCTCCTTCTTCTTCATCTACAGTGAATCCTAAAGAAAAGTTTAATATTTAGAGGTTTTCCAGATCATTTCAGCTGTGACTTAATCACAAAGACCAAAGTTAATAAGATTCAGTCCTGGACCTCCATGGACTCTGTCTTTACAGGGTTTAAAGATGGAATAATTCATCAGTGAACTAGTTCAGGTGGTCTGATCCATCTTCAGCCACAGTCACAGTTAATACCCTGAATTTTCACTTCCTAAGTTGATGTGTTGAAGGGCTGTATCAGTTTGGTCTTCATGTGATGATCACGATCTCTGTGTTGTCAGAATCTAAAGTCAAACTTAGTAAGTTACACCAGTGAAGTTAGTTTAGTGAAGTCAGCAGGTCTGAATCTTTCTGTGTAGCTCTGGAAAGAGACGTGGCAGCAGATGATACAGCAGCAGCTAAAGTTGAACTCTGCTGACTGATGATCTGATGCTTTGATCCATCAGTTTATACTGAAAGTGAACTTTACACAGGATGTTATTGTGTTCCAGCTGCTGGAGGAGAACATCGTCTGTTTTGTGAAGAACGAGCTGAAGGAAATCAAAAGGAGTCTGAGTCCAGATTACCCACAATTCATGAAGAATGAGGATGATGAGGTGGATGAAGAGCAGAGGAGGAGCAGAGAGGCATTTCTGGAGATCACAGTGAACTTCCTGAGGAGGATGAAGCAGGAGGAGCTGGCTGACTGTCTGCAGAGAGGTAAGAGGATTTAACATGATGGATGAATTAGACATTTAATAAAGTCTGAGGAGACAGAGAGAGAAATATGATGATATTCTTATTCATGGAAGAAGTAAACATCAACCTTGAATTTTTTAAAATCTAATTTACATTTTGTTTATTCAGAAAGTCATGCTCAAGTTTGTCAACGTAAACTGAAATCTGGCCTGAAGAAGAAGTTCCAGTGTGTGTTTGAGGGGATCTCTAAAGCAGGAAACCCAACCCTTCTGAATCAGATCTACACAGAGCTCTACATCACAGAGGGAGGGACTGGAGAGGTCAATGAGGAACATGAGGTCAGACAGATTGAAACAGCATCCAGGAAACAGGACAGAGCAGAAACAAGCATCAGACAAGAAGACATCTTTAAACCCCCACCTGGAAGAGACCAACCAATCAGAACAGTGATGACAAAGGGAGTGGCTGGCATTGGGAAAACCGTCTTAACACAGAAGTTCACTCTGGACTGGGCTGAAGACAAAGCCAACCAGGACATAGAGTTCACATTCCCCTTCACCTTCAGAGAGCTGAATGTGCTGAAAGAGAAGAAGTTCAGCTTGGTGGAACTTGTTCATCTCTTCTTCACTGAAACCAAAGAAGCAGGAATCTGCAGCTTTGATCACTTCCAGGTTGTGTTCATCTTTGACGGTCTGGATGAGTGTCGACTTCCTCTGGACTTCCACAACACTGAGGTCCTGACTGATCCTACAGAGTCCACCTCAGTGGACGTGCTGCTGACAAACCTCATCAGGGGGAAACTGCTTCCCTCTGCTCACCTCTGGATAACCACACGACCTGCAGCAGCCAATCAGATCCCTCCTCAGTGTATTGACATGGTGACAGAGGTCAGAGGGTTCAATGACCTCCAGAAGGAGGAGTACTTCAGGAAGAGGTTCAGACAAAAGAAGCAGGCCAGCAGGATCATCTCCCACATCAAGACCTCACGAAGCCTCCACATCATGTGCCACATCCCAGTCTTCTGCTGGATCACTGCTACAGTTCTGGAGGAGGTGTTGAAGACCAGAGAGGGAGGAGAGCTGCCCAAGACCCTGACTGAGATGTACATCCACTTCCTGGTGGTTCAGTCCAAAGTGAAGAAGGTCAAGTACGATGGAGGAGCTGAGTCAGATCCTCACTGGAGTCCAGAGACCAGGAAGATGATTGAGTCTCTGGGAAAAGTGGCTTTTGAGCAGCTGCAGAAAGGAAACCTGATCTTCTATGAATCAGACCTGACAGAGTGTGGCATCGATATCAGAGCAGCATCAGTTTACTCAGGAGTGTTGACACAGATCTTCAAAGAGGAGACAGGGCTGTACCAGGACAAGGTCTTCTGCTTCGTCCATCTGAGTGTTCAGGAGTTTCTGGGTGCTCTTCATGTCCATCTGACCTTCATCAACTCTGGAGTCAATCTGATGTCAGAAAAACAAACAACCTCCTTTTGGTCATACTGGTTGGGAAACAGATTCTACCAGAGGGCTGTGGATGAGGCCTTACAGAGTCCACATGGACACCTGGACTTGTTCCTCCGGTTCCTTCTGGGTCTTTCACTGCAGACCAACCAAACTCTCCTACGAGGCCTGGTGACACAGACAGGAAGTAGCTCAAAGACCAATCAGAAAACAGTCCAGTACATCAAGACAAAGATCAGTGAGAATCTGTCTCCAGAGAAAAGTATCAACCTGTTTCACTGTCTGAATGAACTGAATGATGGTTCTCTGGTGGAGGAGATCCAACAGTCCCTGAGATCAGGACGTCTCTCCACAGATAAACTGTCTCCTGCTCAATGGTCAGCTCTGGTCTTCATCTTACTGTCATCAGAAAAAGATCTGGACGTGTTTGACCTGAAGAAATACTCTGCTTCAGAGGAGGCTCTTCTGAGGCTGCTGCCAGTGGTCAAAGCCTCCAACAAAGTTCTGTATGTGCAAATAAATCCAACAAGATCAACTAAATCTTTATGTGGTTGAAATCAAAAAAACTTTTTTGTAAAACAATCTTTGGAATAATTTTCTCTTGTTTTGCGGTTTCCTCTTCAGACTGAGCCTCTGTAACCTCTCAGACAGAAGCTGTGAAGCTCTGTCCTCAGTCCTCAGCTCCCAGTCCTCTAGTCTGAGAGATCTGGACCTGAGTAACAACAACCTGCAGGATTCAGGAGTGAAGCGGCTGTCTGATGGACTGAAGAGTCCACACTGTGAGCTGGAAACTCTCAGGTCAGAATTTGTGTGAATACCTTGGATTTAGTTTTTTATGATACATTTTTATTTAATATGTTCATTAAATGATACAAAAATGAACTGGAGTTTTGTAAAAACTCCAATTCCAAGGAAGTTAGGATGTTTTGTAAAATGTAAATAAAAACAATGCAATGATTTGCAAATCCTCTTCAACCTATATTCAATTGAATACACGACAACGGCAAGGTATTTAATGTTCAAACTGATAAACTTTGTTTTTGTGTAAATATTCACTTGTTTTGAATTTGATTCCTGCAACATGTTCCAATTAAGCTGGGACAGAGTTTACCACTGTGTTACATCACCTTTCCTTCTAACACCACTCAATAAGCATTTGGGAACTGAGGACAGTAAATGTTGAAGCTTTGTAGATGGAATTCTTTCTCATTCTTGCTTCATGTACAATTTCAGTTGTTCAACAGTCCGGGGTCTCCTTTGTCATATTTTTGCGTTTGATAATGTGCCACACATTTTCACTGGGCGACAGGTCTGGACTGCAGGCAGGCCGTGGGCACTAACACACCCCTGTACCATCACAGATGCTGGCTTTTAAACTTTGCACTGGTAACAATGTGGATGGTCTTTTTCCTCTTTTGCCCAGAGGACACAACATCCATGATTTCCAAAAACAATTTGAAATGTGGACTCATCAGACCACAGCACACTTTGCATTTGTCCATTTCAAATGAGCTCTGGCTCAGAGAAGGCGGTGGTGTTTCTGGATGTTGTTGATGCATGGTAGAGTTTTAACTTGCAATTGTAGATGTAGCGGCGGACTGTGTTAGCTGACAGTGGTTTTCTGAAGTGTTCCTGAGCCCACACAGCACATACACACATCCTTTACACCATGATGTTGGTTTTTAATGCAGTATTGCCCGATGGATCAAAGGTCACGGGCATTCAATGTTGGTTTTCAGCCTTGCCGTTTATGTGTAGAAAGTTCTCCAGATTCTCTGAATCTTTTGATTATATTATGGACTGTATATGATGAAATCCCTAAATTCCTTGCAATTGAACGTTAAGAAACATTGTTCTTAAACTGTTGGACTATTTTCTCACATGGTTGTTCTCAAAGTTGTGATCCTCATCCCATCTTTGCTTGGCTGAGCCTTTTGGGGATGCTCCTTTTATACCCAATCATGACATGCACCTGTCCCAGCTTTTTTGAAAAGGCATCCATTTCAAAAAGAACAAAGTATTTCCATAAAAACAATAAAGTTTATCAGTTTGAACATTAAATATCTTGTCTTTGTAGTGTATTCGATTAAATATAGGTTGAAGAGGATTTTCAAATCATTGTATTCTGTTTTTATTTACGTTTTACACAACGTCCCAACTTCATTGGAATTGCCATTTGCATATTTGGGAGATTATCATCAGTTTAAAAAGCTTTATGCTCCATAATGAATCACTGCCTTCAGAACACACTAAGTTAAACAAATCAAACACACACACACGTTGCTTTGCCAACAGGTGCATGCTGGGTGATGCTTGGGGGGTGTAGTTTCGGGTGAGAATGAGAGCAGGAGAGGGGGATATTCAAAACAGCTGTAGGCAGGAACATGATGCTACATGAAGTTCATGGACATGAGCTGTAGTACAGAATTCATGAGGATAAGGGAGCAGCAGGCAGCAGGAACATGGGATGGAGATGAGTCACCACCTGCAGGATGAGGACAGGGAGAGAGACAGACACTTCATGAAAACAGGGTTAGTAAATATAGTACAAACGCTTAGAACTGGGAGAAACAGGGATTTTTAAGAAGCGTGCTTATTGTCAGCACATGTGGGGGGTTCCTTTTAATTCCAATTTCATGTTCCAGGCTCTGTAGTAAAATATTATGATATATGGTGTCAAATGTAGCACTAAGATCTAGAAGGAGAAGTATGGAGGCTGATCCATTGTCTGAAGCTATTAGAATGTCATTGGAGACTTTAACCAGCGCTGTTTCTGTGCTATGATTGGCTCTAAATCCTGACTGAATCTCTTCAAGCAAACTCTTACATGACCACCATCCAGGTGGTCATGTAATTGGTTTACTCCTGCTTTCTCAATGATTTTAGAAATGAATGGACGGTTCGATATGGGTCTATAGTTTGCCAAAACATCTGGATCAAGATTGGGGATCTTGGAGTGGGGATGAGTAAAAGTTAGTTTGTAGGTGTGTGGCTGTGTTAGTCCAGTTCCTCCGGGGTTCAGTGTGTGTGAGTGGACGTATGGTGGATCAGTGTGTTAAATGGTTGAGCGGACAGTGATGGACTGTACTTAGCTCTGTTGTGGGGCTCCTCCAGGCAGGTATGGAGTCCCAGTATACAGGCACCTTTTTCCTCCTTGGTACTCCTGGGATCATCACCACTCCTCAGGCCGTGGGTTTCCAAACCAGCTGGTTCTCTTCCTCGTGTTACTGCTTTCTTATTTTCCCAACATTTCTTTGATTAGCAGGCAGAGTTGAATGAACCTGGACAGATTTTCTTTGTTCCCCTCACTCTCACTCCTCTCTGTTGTTCTCCTTGCTGTTTGTGTCAGTAGCTTTTTCCTTCCACCAGTTCACAGTTGCCACTCATTTTTTAACTCACCATTTTTTTATGTTTATTTTTGTTTATTTTTTTTCCCACTCACATTCCTTTCCCTTCCCTTTCCTGTCAGGAGGTAAAGGGCTGTTCTGCTGTTTTGTTTTCTACCACAACCTATTGGTTGAACATAGAACAGAATCAGTGCATCACTATACAGTGTTTGTGTTACTGTGTCTTGACTTGAATGAGTATGTTTGTTGTTCTGTTGTTGTTTATCTGTTTTAATCATAGTCAAGTAAGGTTTGAAAAATAAATGAAAAAAACAACCTTACTTCCCTGATGATGAAATAGGAGAACAAGATTGACAAAAACAAATTCCCTCCCCTAAAGCTATGACAGCTACTAAGACTATTTGTAACATAAACAAGTAAAACAAAACGGCACATGTAAAAATAAAAATAAAAACAAAAAACAAAAGTTGTTTAACCCAAATCACAATGCAGCACAGCCCAGCATGATCCAGAGCTCAAAGCAGGAAGGAGGAGGATGATGAGGGGTAGGGGCTTTGAATCCAGCCCTAAACATCGAGGGTTTTCTGATGCTGACTTCCCAAGGTGGGGCCAGTCCGTGAGTGAGATGATGTGGAGCAGTCAGAGGGGGGAAAAAAACAAAAAAAAAAATTACAAGACACAACAGCTGTCAATGATATATTCTTTTCTGTGTACTTCTTGGTTTATTTATCCACCAAAGCATGATGAAATCTAAAAGAGTGATCACAACCGTACACTTTGTTGCTGCTTTGAATACCCTGTTCCTTGCGTGCCTGAATGTAAACTATGCCGTGACGTAGCAAGTGGTGTCCCAATTCCTTGGGAAGAAGCAAAGCTATACCCCTTATGACTTCCTTTTGAAGGTTAAGGGGTGGAGGGTGAGGACTGGTGGTAGTGAGTAGGTGAACTTTGGGATTGGGCCAAAGTGTCAGAATGAAATATCTTTTTAGTAATTCTATGATCAGGCAGCTTCACAGATCTGTTCCAGAGCTGGAGCATTTGTCTCTTACGTCTGATACTCGTCTGACACAGGACACACACACACACACACACACACACACACACACACACATTATAGAACAGAGTGAAAGTATGAACTCCCAGATGAGCACAGTGTTCCGACTTGTTCAGGGCTCTACCTGCAGACTGAGCTAAAACACTGACAGCTGGGTTAAATGTCATGTGTTGGTCCAACGTCAGGACATTTATACTGATCAGTGTAGGACAGCAGTACTGTCCCAAGATTAACAACATTCAGCTTGGCCTAAAATGCTCCACTTGTATTTTGTCTTGGTTCTCCATTAGTCTCCACTTCCAGCACAGTTTTGGAACAATGTTCAGCATTTTTTCTTTCTTAGCCAACAGAATGAAATCATCCACATGTAACATGGCTCTGTTGGTTCAGTTTGGGAAATTTCAGCCATAAAACCAATTTAGTTTGAATATCAAACAGATTGTCAGATCCAGCAGGATGATGCTGTGCCAGACCATGTAAATGTGCCAGTGGTGGGATTTCATGGGGAACTTGTATTTTGATGCAAATGAGTCCAACAAATCCCCCCCATCTATATGTTACAGGTACCAGCAATGTAAGGCCTCTCAGCTTCAGTTATGGTTTTGGTGTCTTTGTCCCGGGGCTGAACCTTCTGCACAGTGTCTGGTCCAGCAAAGGAGAAAACAAGTGTGACTGCTCTGTTGTCGTACCATTTGACGGCACAGATGTTGTGGTTCCCCTCCACTCACATATCAAAGCTTCCTCTCCCCTTTTTCTTGTTTCATCCTCAAGGTTGCAGTTGGGTAGGCGTACCTGTCTGGATGGTCTCACAATCCAGGAATCAAGGAGCTTAACCAGCAATGTATTTAAATATATCAAAGTATTGTCTTTTCAATGATGCTAATCATCATTCCACTACATTCATACAATGTACTGGTACAATGTAATTCATGTAATTCATACAATGTACAACTTGGCCCTGCCTTGTTTGTTTGTCATCAAAGTGTATGACACGAGACAAAACTTGGAAAGTCTTCAGAGACGTGGTGGCTGGAAATATTGCCTTTCCAGTCTCAGCGTTCCAAAGGCTTGCTGTTTCTTAACCTTTTGATTTGTAAACTCCTGCCAAAAGGAGCAGGCCAATGTAGGCTTCCAAGTCAACTACATCCAAGTTTTCCCAAGTGTCCCCATACACACACTTCCCCTCTAAATTTGTCATCCCAAGAACAATATTTTCAATTGCTGGTGTTATGAAGAGCTCAAATGATGACTTGATGTTTTCAACACGGCTGACTGCATATCTGGTTGGGCCTGGAACCATTTTGATAATATTAGCAGCACTAAGTGTACCCTGCTGTTGAAGTGGAGAAAGGGACCATATTTTCATTTTGGAGGGGAGGTCACACATGGGTCACAAACAGGCAGACCAGTTTTACACAGCTGAAACAGCTTGGGGTCAAATTGACCCCTGAGGAATACCAATGTGTGCAATATGTGTTCAGCACATTGAAAAATGTCTTCATGATAATTTTATGCTTAATCAATTTTAACCATCAAATTTGGAAAAGTCATTAAATACAAAGCAAAAAAAAAAAAGTCAACTAATATTTTTTGAATGATAAACATTGAATGTGGGCAAATTGACCTGAAGGATAATAGGAGGGTTAAGTATGATTTCCACATTCAACTGTTCATGTTTCTTCAAATATATCATTAATGATGAGTTAGATTTTCTGTGTAGAACTTCTGCAGCTTGTTTGTAGACTGTTTGACTGGTTTTAGAGTGGACTTACCTGCCAGAGCTCAGATTGTTATACAGGAGTTCATATGTGGCAGAATCAGAGATAGAAATAAAGTTTGGCTGACTCTGCTGTTTGGTTATTTCTGATGTGCTCAAATCACAATGTTGACAGTTTGAGTCAGTTCAGGTTCTTTACAGTGTTGTTTCATTTTCTCATTAAATCTTGTCACTGTTTGTATTTGACTGTTGTGAAGCTGCTTCCTGTTGTTTCAGCTGTTTGACTTTCATCTTCTAAACTTCGACTTTCTAAACCTTCAGCTCTGAACAGATGATGAAACATTGAACACTTTCAAGCAGGAACTTTGTCTCCTAAAGTCACATCTTTTATTCTTTACTCAGGTTGGAGAGCTGCAGTTTGTCAGAGTTCAGCTGTTCTTCTCTGGTCTCAGCTCTGAAGTCCAACCCCTCCCATCTCAGAGAACTGGACCTGAGTAAGAACAATGACCTGAAGGATTCAGGACTGAAGGATCTGTGTGGTTTTCTGGAGAGTCCTCACTGCAGACTGGAGACTCTGAGGTCAGACTGATGTTTTATTTCTGCTCTCAGATTAATATGATGTTACAGTTGTGGTGACTCTGATCTGCAGACAGGTTTATATTTATGAGGGAAAATCCTCTTCAGGTTTTAGACATTTAAACTGTTAAATGGTTGAAAATTGCTTTTGAAAAAGTTTATTTCAAAATGACATTGGAATGGAAAACATTAATCTAATGTTTTTGAAAGGGGACATCGTATATGAATTTTAAATATTAAAATCTTATTTCAATGTTTCTTAGAATCATCCAAAATTAAAGAAATCAACACAAATATAAACCCTTTTGCCAACAAAAACACCTCTGAGGTGCTCATACACAGAACAACAAAACTGTAATGGGTTCGCTCTCTCACCCAAGAATGGCACAAGTCTAGACCGGAACAGCTGAGAACTTTATTGACTACGTGCAATAGCCCAAACAGACGGCAGGCAGAGGCAGAGTCTAGAGACAGGCCAATTTAGTTTGAATATCAAACAGACTGTCAGAACTAATGCTTTCATTTTCCAAGGAACCCTCCCACCTGGTCCATTATTAGAATAATAATGTTTACATGAACCACTGACCCCAAAGCAGTTACATGAATGTACATGAGCAACACACTGCAGCAGTGGAAATAAGGTGGCTCCAAACATACCTAATGTAAACATCAGCACCTCAGGAAAACATCCATTTTGCTGTGATTGTGTAGCAAAGCTTTAGTCCAATCAGCTGCAGTGGTTTGGTTCCACACTAAGATAAGGATTGGCTCTAAGGGCTGGTCTGCTGGGGGAGCAGTTGCCCCGTTGCCCTCCTCTCTCTGCTGCAGGAAACATGTTTGCTCCGTCAGTTCAGGTTCTTTACAGTGTTGTTTAATTTTTTCATTAAATCTTGTTGCTGTTTGTATTTGACTGTTGTGAAGCTGCTTCCTGTTGGTTCAGCTGTTTGACTTTCATGTTCTCAAATTCTACTTCAGTTCTGAAAAGAATGATGAAAAATTGAACACTCTCAAGCAGGAACTTTGTCTTCTAAAGTCACATCTTTTATTCTTTACTCAGGTTGGAGAACTGCAGTTTGTCAGAGATCAGCTGTTCTTCTCTGGTCTCAGCTCTGAAGTCCAACCCCTCCCATCTCAGAGAACTGGACCTGAGTCTGAACGACCTGAAGGATTCAGGACTGAAGGATCTGTGTGGTTTTCTGAAGAGTCCTCACTGTAGACTGGAGACTCTGAGGTCAGACTCATGTTTTATTTCTGCTCTCAGATTAATATGATGTTACAGTTGTGGTGACTCTGACCTGCAGACATCAGGCTGATATTATACTGATCCTCACTGAGGATCTTCATGCTGACGTCTGTTTTCTTCTTCTCTGGTTTAGTCCAGTCAGTGTGGCAGAGAAATGTTGAACTACAATTTTAAAACTTAAAAAAAATAAATAAAAATCCCTCAGTGAGTCAATGTCAGGAAATATTTTTCCTCACTGACATGGACAAATATATATTCAGTGGGGTCAGAATCATTCACTCTCGAACAATTTGATTCGATTTGGATTTTTGTGGCTATGATTAGATTCAAAATTGATTCTTTATTCAAAATGATTTTCAATTCAAAACAATTCGATTCATAGTAATTTCTGCTTCAATCTATAGGTGTGCAAAGGATCCTCATGATCTGCTCCAGTCTGCTTTGAAAGACAAAATGACGAATGGAGACATTAAAGTCTTTTTCACATTTATAAAGTTTTAAACATTTATCCATGCTCAGATGGAATTGTTGTAACTGTTGTTTCATACAATATCACACATTGCTTGAATAGCAAAAATAAGTGTCTCTATAAAAAAAAAAAAAAAAAAAAAAAAGAGCAGTTAAACATGCTGCCTTTTAAATTTTAAGGAAAGTGCCTTTTCAAATGTGTGTGGACCAAAACTGCTACTCTGAGCAGCAAGCTATAAAATAAGTCATGTCAAGCTCAGTAAAAACCAAAATGAGTCAGAATCTTTGCCTGCAACGAGGACGGGGCCTGTTGAATCTCTCTTTCCTCCATTATTGTAGTTTCCTCCTTGTTTTGGTGCATGCGTATGTTCCAGAACCAGCTCTGTGGTGACGTCAGACAGCGTCTTTGTCAGCATTGTTTTATTTTTTAAATCAATTTTGGGGCATTTTGAATCGATTCTGAATCATAGTAAATAAGAATTCCGACTCTTATATCAATCTTTTTTTTTTTTTTTTTCTCTTTGGGTACAGCACTAATATTCTGTTTTTGTGTTCCAACATGACTATGAAGTCATGTGACTCAAGCACACTGAAAGATTCAGACCAAACTGAATGAATTGAACAAATTAAGTGAAAATGTTCCAGATGTTGTGAATCATGTGTTGACTTGATGAAACATTGAACACTTTCAAGCAGGAACTTTGTCTCCTAAAGTCACATCTTTTATTATTTACTCAGGTTGTGGGGCTGCAGTTTGTCAGAGATCAGCTGTTCTTCTCTGGTCTCAGCTCTGAAGTCCAACCCCTCCCATCTCAGAGAACTGGACCTGAATCATAACTACCTGAAGGATTCAGGACTGAAGGATCTGTGTGGTTTTCTGAAGAGTCCTCACTGTAGACTGGAGACTCTGAGGTCAGACTGATGTTTTATTTCTGCTCTCAGATTAATATGATGTTACAGTTGTGGTGACTCTGACCTGCAGACAGTTTTATATTTGAGGGGAAATCCTATTCAGGTTTTAGACATTTAACTGTTAAATGGTTGAAAATAACTTTTGAAAACTGAATTGCACTCATTTGAACATGACATTTGAATTTCACACAATGTCAATGTGGAATGTATATTCACAATGTTTGAGTCAGTTCAGGTTCTTTACAGTGTTTCTCATTAAATCTTGTCACTGTTTGTATTTGACTGTTGTGAAGCTGCTTCCTGTTGGTTCAGCTGTTTGACTTTCATTTTCTAAATTTCTACTTTCTCAACGTTCAGCTCTGAACAGATGATGAAACATTGAACACTTTCAAGCAGGAAATTTGTCTATTAAAGTCACATCTTTTATTCTTTACTCAGGTTGGAGAACTGCAGTTTGAAGTTTTAACTTTGGAAAACAGATTTTTATTAAATTGAAAAAGACATTTTAATTGCATGCAGTTTATCAATCAATCTTGTATTTTTGAAAGGGGACATCATATATTCATATATATTTGTATGTTAGTATGCAGATTTTAGTCTGTGGCTCATTTCATTTATTAATTTATTTGTGTGTCATTCATAAAAATGTCCAACCCACATGGGTTTATAAGATATATTTAATCATCCAGTGGCTGTTGTAACAACCTGAACTCTCATATAACTGCATATAAACATACACAGATACATTATTTTCCTTTTCTCAAATCATAATGGTACATTTTAAACAAAACAATCAACCAAAAAAAATATTTTGCCTTCTTTCCCAAACCACAGAAATAACATCAGCTTCCACAAGTCCCTTCACTAAAACATAATTCACTCTGAACAGATGATGAAACATTGAACACTTTCAAACAGGAACTTTGTCTCCTAAAGTCACATCTTTTATTCTTTATTCAGGTTGAGGTTCTGCAGTTTGTCAAAGATCAGCTGTTCTTCTCTGGTCTCAGCTCTGAAGTCCAACCCCTCCCATCTCAGAGAACTGGACCTGAGTATGAATGAGCTGAAGGATTCAGACGTAAAGGATCTGTGTCGTTTTGTGAAGAGTCCAAACTTCAGACTGGAGACTCTGAGGTCAGACTCATGTTTTATTTCCGCTACAGTTGGACTCAGTTCATGTTCCTTTCAGTAATATTGTTTAACTCTAACCCTCAGTGAAGCTGTGAGAGGAGAACAGAAACAGATTTCAGGATTAGACAGAGAGAAAACAGTCAGCCAATCAGATCAGTCAGAGGACTGTTGTGATCATGTGACCTTCAAATGAAGCAGATTCCAGCTGAAGAACTCAGAGATGTTCAGATTCTGGTCCTCGTCCATCAAACTGTCAGATCTGAGCTGAGACTGTTTGTTCTCTGATCAGGTTCATCTGTCACAGCTCTGAGATCAGTCTGACTGAAAGCTGCACATCACTGATCTTCTTTCATCACACTGTCACCATGTGGTCTTTCTGCAGACCAGAATCCTGTCTGTCTGTCTGTCTGTCTGCCTGTCTGTCTGTCTGTCTCTCAGTTTAAATGGACCTTCAGTAAATCATCAGTAAAGTGATGAACCTCCATGACTCAGCTCTTTATCTCCACTGTGGACTCAGAGAAATGTGCTGAGTCAGCAGACTTGAGGTCTGTGAGTTTCCAGCTCAGTGTGTTCACTCCAACACGTTAACATGAGCTGAGAGGAAGCAGCTGCTGCACATCTGGACTGAACAGGACTGAAGTCCCTGCAGGTCTTTATGCTGGATCTGCATCACTGACTGACAGCTGATGGACAGAGTCAGGAAACACTGATGGATCTGCTCTCTTCTTCTCTACACAGGTGCTGGTGAAGAGGAAGGTGTGTGTGATGGAGGATCAGCTGCTTCCTGATGATCCAGATGTTGCAGCAGCAGCTTGTCCAGACTCTGGACCATGTTCCTGGGAGGTGGAGAGGAGAGCTTCATCCAGCAGAGACTGACAGAGGAATCAGAACTGGTCTGAGAACAGAGTCCAGTCCACCATGATCCCAGAGACTCCTCAAGTCCTCCTCTCCTCTCAGCCAGCTCCTCCAAACTCCACCTGGGGTTTAGGTTCAGCTTCTTCTGGACCCTTTGGGAACATTTCTACAAGCATTTTTCAATAAAATATAAAACATTTTCTTGTGAAACATGTTACTGTCAGTGCTAAAATGCTAAAAGAGCAGAACTCAGAGGACACTGCAGCAGTTCACCTTCTGAAAGGACAATTTTTATTTTGTGAACTAAATGACCTTTGTAAGACAAAAATGTCTTTTTTTTAATCTGAGTGTCTCTGTCTGAGTAGATGGTGCTGTGGCCCAGGTGGGGGATATTGTCTTCTTTATTTTTATATTTTAAGGTGTGAAGCACTTCGTGCAACATTGTAAATTGTTTGAAAAGTGCTTTATAAATAAAGTTTAAAAGATTGATATGATACAGTCCCATAATTTACTAATTTAATGTGGGTGAGTGACAGCTCATAGCGGGGAGGGAAAGGGAGTGAAACAGCAAACCAGAGCTGCTGCTTTGCCTCCTTCTTTCTATATGAACATGAGCACCATGATGCACACTGCTGTGTTCTCATATCAAGCTCATGTTCACCTTCTTTCTTTCACAGGGAGAACATGAAAGAAGCTGAAGCTGAACTCAGCCTTCCAACTTTAGTGCTCCGTGTCACAGACTGATCCATTTTCTGACGTTATAGTCCACACCAGGCTGCAGCCTCTCTGTGTGACACTTTGTTCATCATTATTTTCACACTTTAGTTCCTGCTTCTTTTCATTTAGGCTCCATGTAGGCTGTTCATGATGACTTTGTTTGTGTGTGGCTGTTTTCTTCTGAATGTGGGATCTCTGTCTGAATGAAAGTTTCACAATCACTGCCTCAGACTGCATTCAGAAGGAATTGTTGAAGTCATAGAAGCTGAAGAGTTGATGATCAGAGGCTGACAGCTAAAGGAAGCTAGAATGCACACTGCTCTCTGACAGAGTCGGCCTCCCTCCACATTTAGGAGGCTTTTTCACTTCTTACAACAGCTGACAAAGGGCTCATCTGGGATTTGAACCCCGGACCTGTCACACCCTGAGCCAGAATCATCCTGATTGTTCCTGGAATGGTTTGGTTAGTCAGAGTGTGTCTGTGTGTGTTCTTGTCTCTCTGAGTGGTTGGAAATGAAAATGGAGATCGGTAGAAGCAGATGACTCTGAGGATGAATGAATGTTTCACTGACAACATCAACAACCGTTTACTCACCTCACAACGAGACTGTGTGACGTCACTGGAGATCAAAGGCATTTCCTGTCCTTCATCGCTCTCCCACGCGACACCAACTCAAACGTCACACTCGCATTCGATTCAGCCGGAACGGCGCATGCGCACGAAGAAGCTCACGCTTGTCTCGCGAACGAATGAAGTGAAACACAAATCAGCTGTTATGAGACAAATAAGTGGCGTTAAATTGAACTAAAACCAAATCTGTTGGTTTGTTCCTCCTTCTACTTATCAAAATGCGTCTTTTCCTGCTTTCGCTCATTTTTGGAATCACAGACTGAGCGAAGCGTCGCACCTCGTCCACTGTGTGTGTGTGTGTGTGTGTGTGTGTGTGTTTGTGTGTGTGTGTGTGTGTGTGTGTGTGTGTGTGTGTGTGTGCTCTCTCTGCTGGTCTGAGCTCTCAGTTCATTTAAATGCTTTGTTGGATCTGTCTGTCTGTATCATGTCAGAAACTCTGAAACACTCTGAACTTCTTTAAAACACGGTGGATTTACTGACATGAGAGTGTCCAGCAGTCCATGATGGATTATTATAGAAAGATATCAGCTTGAATGTAAATACATTGTTGTATATTAATACAGAAATTAGAATAATCATCTGTGAAAGGCTGCTGATGGCTGGAGATTCATGACCAATGCAGAGTAACTCTTTACCAACATCCAGATGTTAGAAACACAGTGCTGCTTGGAAAATACCCAGATAGACTCCAACACACTGTGACTTTGTGAAACAACCAGTGGAGCCCCCTGGTGGTCAGTAGAAGTGCAGCCCCTCTGAGCTGGTGGCAGACCAAGGCTTCAGTCTGCACACATCTTCCACATGTGATGGCACACACACTGTGTATTGTGGCAACATCCGTCCCCTCAGAGAGAATCTGCTCTTTAACCTCCTGTCGTTTTCACCCCCCGCCCCTTACTTTAGTGTTCCTGCTCTGTTTGATACGGTGGCCGGTAAGTGCAAAACTAAATTACAAAGTGCCAAACACTTTTACAAAGCGTGAAACTAATTTACATGTTGGAAAAATATTTTTACATTTTGTTAAACAAAATTACATAAGAACACTTTTAACACGGACAAAACAAATTTACATTTTAGAAAACAATTTTACGTTTTAAGTTGCGAAACAAATTTCCAAACGACAGAATCTTCCGGAAGGGGAATGTACCAAATGCCGGAAGTGATCCAGAAGAAGATTGACTGTGAGCTCAAAAAGTTTGTATCTTGTGTGCAGGGAAAACTTAGCAGGCATAGATTAAATGATGTTTTGGCCGTTTTGTGGAAACAACTTGAGCCAATTTACGCGGTTGTGTTTTCCGTGCGGACGATCTGTAGAATGTTTAACGTTGATGAACGGACCAGACGGAAGGAGCACGCGCACAGGAGACATCTAATAAACAGCCGGAAAATGCTAAACAAGCTAAGTGTAGCATCGCGCTAACTAGCTGAAGCCGCTGTCAGACATGCAGTGAATTAAAGTGCACCGTTTCATTTAGCAGCCAATCGTCGTCTTCACGGAACAGCAACGCGTTTAGTTAGTATGCGCTGATAGTTTTTATTTTATTTTAGGCTTACAGTTATGCCAAATGCACAATTGTTGCTGATTGTTTTAGCTGCTGCTAACTTTCTGTTTTGATACGGAACTCCGTTCATTCCAGCAGAACAACCATGAACATCATATAAACAATTCATGGAGGACAGAAAGTCAAAGTCAAAAGAACTGTGGGCCGAAAGGAAACAGGTCCAGGTACGTGTGTGGATATATCTGTAAAATATGGAAGGAAATATGTGTGTGTGAAATGAATGATATCTTTTTGTTATTTTAGCAGATAAACATGGATTGATGGCGCCACATGGAGCTGATTTAAAAGCTCAGAGAGGGAAAACACTCCCGTTATATACAGATCCGGAGGTAGCAGCACCTGATCTACTGAAGCATGATGTCCAAGAAATGAGAACATTTAACAAGAAGATGGATGAAGGAGCAGACCTTCTTTTGTATCCAGACTGTTCAGAGGTGCTCCATGTGCCTGGGTCAGAAAGCCCATTCAAACTGGCAGAATATAAAAAGGAAATAGGAAAGGCACTTTTTTCATTTGCCTAGAAACACACTTTAGAGGAGGTTTGTGGATCTCTTCATTCAATATTTTTACATATTTATTTACTCTGATGCAGCATAATTAATAATGTGTTGTTTGTTTTTGCTACAGAGGTTGATACATCAGACTCTGATTCTGAAATTGTCATCACATCGAAGAGCACAGCTGAATTCAATGCAGCTGAAACTGTGGTATGTTAATTTTTACATTTTGTACTTTCAGTTTTTTTTTATTTATTTATTGATAGGATATGCATTTGGTTTCAAGCATTAAGTCTAAGAACCAAGTCTTGATTATTTGGCATTTACTATTCCAATCAGACACCCTGATAACCTTTCATCATTGATATATACTGTATGTGGTGAGGGAACAATAATGGAAGCTGTTTAAAGTTGCTGACAATTGTGTGCTTTTCTTCTCAGGTTTTTGAAACCAAAAAACACAGTTCTCCCACACAAACCTGAAGATAAAGGGTAGGTATTAGTTTTTACAAAAGAAGTCATTTGTCTTTAAGTTGTTGATGTGATTGTGATGAACATGTGGTAGAAAATATCATACATGTAATATAATTTATCACAAAATAATCTTATTTATAAATCTTATGGTTCCTCTCTACCTCTAAATGTTACTCAAAGTTCTGTTATACTCTGTATCATAAAGTTCATCAGTTTATCAATTTGATCATGTTTCAGAGATTCATCCACAGCTCAGCCTGGACAGGTATTAAGGCAGATTATGGCAGCCTGATGTTCTTTGCTTTCAGTGTGTTGTTTCAGACATTTTCATTTGTTTTTCAGACAGTAATATCTGACACTGAGGATCTGGATCCACCTGAAACAAATCCAGTCAGGAGTACTTGCTACGGGTAAGTAAAAAAAACAACAGTGAGTCACTTAATTTTAATATTAATTTATTGATTACATGGGAAAGATATTTGCATTTGTAAGATGTTCAACATATTCTGAAACCTGTGACATGCTGGTAAAATTCACAGATGATGCTGCTGTTTTGGAAGAAGGAATTGACACAGGTGGGCCGAGATGAGTTTTTAACTCTACTGATGAAACATCTGAAAGACCGGCCCATTTCTGATGGACCAGAAGGACATCAGTTCTTGGTGTACAATGCAAATGGTATGAACAGGGTTAGATGTAAACAATACTAATGGTTAATGATCATTAACTTTATATATCACGACATACACTTTGTTGCTTGAACTATTTTTAAAAAACGTGTTTCATCTCAGATTGAGAATGTTTCTTCAGTGGATGCTCTGTGAGAATGCATCATGAGACGCAGCACGATGTTACAGACAGCAGGCTGTCTGAGACGTGTTGCTACTGTTGAAGAAAAGAAAGAAATCGTGTCAAACTCCCTCCGATGGTACATTATTGACTGCAACTCATCTGTAATTGACAGGTAAGATCATATTTGTAATGAAGATGTGATTTTTATTTTGTATTTAAGATATTTTAGTTTGAAATGCCTCATCATCCCCCTCTGTGGTTTATTAAGAATGTATATTCTTTAGCTCTGAGTCAGTGTGTCAGAATGTGTGCCTTAGTTTAGTATCATTGCTGTGTGATGTCTGTCTCCCCTTCCTCTGTCTTATGCCAATCAAAAGGTGCTCATGTCACTCCAGTCTTGTGTTTGTGTGCGTAATTCTTGCAGTCTGTAGAGTAACATTTACCCTGCCAAGTGCAAAGCAAGACACAGAGTTCTTCTTTAAATCAGTAATGTTCAACACAACTATTTTTACTCATTTCTATATGTTTGGGTGGATAGTCATTTTAGAAAACATTGAAGTTTCTTTAGGTCATTTAAATGTGAAACAATGTTTGTGGTGACTTTTTAGATTCAAAGATGGTCTTTCAGCTCTTCAGTTTCTGACTGCACTGCAGCAACAGCCTACTTTGCTGGCCCCTGTCCTGTGCCACTCTGAAAAGCCACTCACTGGTCTGGAACTTGAGACTCTTCAAACCTGACCTCAGTCCATCAGGAAGTAACAGGAGACTTAAAGAAAGTCAAACTTTGGGCTACTGGGCCGACTGTGTCTTTGATTGTGAAGGTTTGTAAATCACATTTTTTTTTAGAATTTGTTGAGAAAATACATTGCCAAGATGTCACTGAAGGTTTTTCTTTGCAGAAGGTCAGGCTGCTGTGTCTCTGGAGGATGTTTTGATGTTTGCAGCTGGGCTGACTTCACCTCCCCCGTCCGGATTGGAACCATCGCCAAGAATAGAGTTCCTGGATGACTCTCCATTCCCAGTTCCCAATACATGTTCAAACACATTGAAATTAGCACTCCTAGATTCACACACTGTGTTTAAGTCACACATGGACTTGTAACTGTAACTTGTAATTGGTAACTGGATCACCCCTCGAGACCAGACTCTGAAAAGGTGTTTTTTTTTGTTTTCCCTCACAGTTCAGATTTTCACCATTAAGTTTCAGACAAAACACATTATTTCAAGAAGTTTTGTATTCCATACTGACAAAAATATAGGACTCATTACTTTGCTATAATTTTTATCAATTGATTTCAAACACAGCAAAAATGAATCTGTGACACTTGGTGTTCAGACAGACTGCAGTGTTCCAACACTCCAAATCAGATTTCATAGTTTGTCATTCACTTTTCCTTGTGATGTTTCCAAATGATTCTGGTACCTGTTCATCTGAAGAAATGAAACAATGGGAATGCAAATGTTATGTTTACAAACAATAAAAAAAATGCAGACTGCAAATGCCTTCTGATTGCATCTGTGACAGATTGGTCATATGAGTTTTTTTCAAATTATTTAAAAAAGAAAAAATTGCATGTTTTTCAGTCATGGCAATATTTGATTCAATTCAGTGCTACTTGTCTAATACCAAATCACAGCCATCTCACTACTCTTGACACGAATATTCAAAAGAGATAAAAAAAAAAAAAAAAAAAAAAAGACAAACCCCAATGAACAAGCACTTGATACTGTGTAAAGGGAAAATTCCCTTTGTCACTGACTCACAGCTGAGCAGTTTCTTTCAGCTTCATGTACAGTTCTGTTGCAGACTCCCAGTTCTCTGGCTTCTGTAGTTGTTTGTGCTCCATAACAAAGTCAAAGTCCTCCTGCATGTTTGAGTCCCCACATGGAGCTATTGACAGGCTCGCCTCTGGAACAGCATCCAAATCAGCTGGTTCAATCTCAAATCAGTCTGTGGAGCCAAATCTGTGTTAGATAGAATAAATAGCATTTATATTATTTATTTACATTTTATCAATAAAATAATAAAACAAACATGGAAATATCAATCCATCACCAATATTACCTGTGTGGTCAGCAGTACAGTTCATTGGACATGACGCTGTTCTGGAAGTGTGAATCCTGTGACTGTTCCACAGTCTCACACACTCATCCAACATCACCATAGCAACATCTCAGAAGGCACTGATGCTCATGGCTCCCGTTGAAGTATCCAGCAAACAACTCCATCCAGAACTGAGACCTGTAGAAATGGATAGATTCGGAAGAAAATATATATTAGTAAAAGTGGGACTCCATTAAAATCTAATTAATTAAAGGTTTTGTAATGAATGAATTGAAATGAACGCGTTAAAGTCACAGCCTCAATTATTATATAGGTTCAGAGGAGTTAATCTGAGATAGAACATAAAGATAAAAATCAAATGAAAGGTCCGTCATAATAAAATGACTTCATGAAGGCCACTTACCTTCCCCTTCTAAATATGGCCCACCAGGATTCAACACGCTGCTTATTCGTGGATGAGCCATACATGTGGCTGGACGGCCCAGAGCAGCAGTCATCATGATGGAGGCGTAGGGGAGACTGAATGGCAGCCATAATGCCATTCTCCGTGCCACAATCAGTCCTCAGTCTCATGAGAGGAGATTCTCAGCGATCACTGTTGGCTTCTTGTTATTTGTCGGTCCACATTGGAGCCACAGCACTTTAGGTGAAAAAATCCATCCATGCGTCCTGAGAGAGCCAGTTTATCAGAACCATCTGCATGCCACATACAGTTCGCTCCCATTGAGTAGCAGCTTCTTCTTAGAAACCTTCTGCGTGCTCTCTCATTCATCACATCATCTCTCTTCACTCGAAGATTGGACTTTTGTCTGAGTACCTGCCACATCGTCCGATAGCCAAACAGTTGTCCAGGTCCACGAAGTTCCAACCTGATGGCGTTTGGAGAGGAATCATCCTTTGAAGAGTCCGCAGGCTGATGTTTGCACCGTGTAAACTTCACATCATGCTTCAGTAGATCAGGTGCTGCTACCTCCGGATCTGTATATAATGGGAGTGTTTTCCCTCTCTGAGCTTTTAAATCAGCTCCATGTGGCGCCATCAATCCATGTTTATCTGCTAAAATAACAAAAAGATATCATTCATTTCACACACACACACACACACACACACACACATATTGACTTCCATATTTTACAGATATATCCACACACGTACCTGGACCTGTTTCCTTTCGGCCCACAGTTCTTTTGACTTTGACTTTGACTTTCTGTCCTCCATGAATTGTTTATATGATGTTCATGGTTGTTCTGCTGGAATGAACGGAGTTCCGTATCAAAACAGAAAGTTAGCAGCAGCCAAAACAATCAGCAACAATTGTGCATTTAGCATAACTGAAAGCCTAAAAAAAAAAAAAAACTAACAACACATACTAATTAAACGCGTTGCTATTCCGTGAAGACATCGATTGGCTGTAAAATGAAACGGTGCACTTTAATTCACTGCATGTCTGACAGCGGCTTCAGCTAGTTAGCGCGATGCTACACTTAGCTTGTTTAGCATTTTCCGGCTGTTTATTAGATGTCTCCTGTGCGCGTGCTCCTTCCGTCTGGTCCGTTCATCAACATTAAACATTCTACAGATCGTCCGCACGGAAAACACAACCGCGTAAATTGGCTCAAGTCGTTTCCACAAAACGGCCAAAACATCATTTACTCCATGCTGCCATAAACTTTCACTCTGCAAAGTTTTCCCGCCACACAAACCGATACAAACTTTTTGAGCTCACAGTCAATCTTCTTCTGGATCACTTCCGGCATTTGGTACATTCCCCTTCCGGAAGATTCTGTCGATTGGAAATTTGTTTCGCAAATTGTTAATTTGTTTTCTAATTTGTAAGTTTGTTTTGTCCGTGGTAAAAGTGTTTTTCTTGTGTAATTTTGTTGAATAAAATGTAAAAATGTTTCCCAACATGTAAATTAGTTTCACGCTTTGTAAAAGTGTTTGGCACTTTGTAATTTAGTTTTGCACTTACCGGCCACCGTATCAAACAGAGCAGTAAAACTAAAGTAAGGGGCGGGGGGTGAAAACGACAGGAGGTTTAAAGAGCAGATTCTCTCTGAGGGGACGGATGTTGCCACAATACACAGTGTGTGTGCCATCACATGTGGAAGATGTGTGCAGACTGAAGCCTTGGTCTGCCACCAGCTCAGAGGGGCTGCACTTCTACTGACCACCAGGGGGCTCCACTGGTTGTTTCACAAAGTCACAGTGTGTTGGAGTCTATCTGGGTATTTTCCAAGCAGCATTGTGTTTCTAACATCTGGATGTTGGTAAAGAGTTACTGTGCATTGGCCGGGAATCGAACCCGGGCCTCCCGCGTGGCAGGCGAGAATTCTACCACTGAACCACCAATGCTTATTTCGTGAGTTTTACCATGGCGTCAGGGAGAGTCTTCTTCTATACCGTGACGTTACGAATCTCCAGGCTTCAGCAGGCTTCAATACTTGCTGGCATGTTCAGAAGTACTTCCTGCATTTTATAACACTTTGATATCAGTAAATCCAGCGTGTTTTAAAGAAGTTCAGAGTGTTTCAGAGTTTCTGACATGATACAGACAGACAGATCCAACAAAGTATTTAAGTGAACTGAGAGCTCAGACCAACAGAGAGAACACACACAAACACACACACACACACACACACACACACACACACACAGTGGACGAGGTGCGCACCTTCGCTGTCTGATTCCAAAAATGAGCGAAAGCAGGAAAAGAAGCATTTTAATTAGTAGAAGGAGGAACAAACCAACAGATTTGGTTTTAGTTAAATTTAACGCCACTTATTTGTCTCATAACAGCTGATTTGTGTTTCACTTCATTCGTTCGCGAGACAAGCGTGAGCGATGAAGGACAGGAAATGCCTTTGATCTCCAGTGACGTCACACAGTCTCGTGGAGGTGAGTAAACGGTTGTTGATGTTGTCAGTGAAACATTCATTCATCCTCAGAGTCATCTGCTTCTACCGATCTCCATTTTCATTTCCAACCACTCAGAGAGACAAGAACACACACAGACACACTCTGACTAACCAAACCATTCCAGGAACAATCAGGATGATTCTGGCTCAGGGTGTGACAGGTCCGGGGTTCAAATCCCAGATGAGCCCTTTGTCAGCTGTTGTAAGAAGTGAAAAAGCCTCCTAAATGTGGAGGGAGGCCGACTCTGTCAGAGAGCAGTGTGCATTCTAGCTTCCTTTAGCTGTCAGCCTCTGATCATCAACTCTTCAGCTTCTATGACTTCAACAATTCCTTCTGAATGCAGTCTGAGGCAGTGATTGTGAAACTTTCATTCAGACAGAGATCCCACATTCAGAAGGAAACAGCCACACACAAACAAAGTCATCATGAACAGCCTACATGGAGCCTAAATGAAAAGAAGCAGGAACTAAAGTGTGAAAATAATGATGAACAAAGTGTCACACAGAGAGGCTGCAGCCTGGTGTGGACTATAACGTCAGAAAATGGATCAGTCTGTGACACGGAGCACTAAAGTTGGAAGGCTGAGTTCAGCTTCAGCTTCTTTCATGTTCTCCCTGTGAAAGAAAGAAGGTGAACATGAGCTTGATATGAGAACACAGCAGTGTGCATCATGGTGCTCATGTTCATATAGAAAGAAGGAGGCAAAGCAGCAGCTCTGGTTTGCTGTTTCACTCCCTTTCCCTCCCCGCTATGAGCTGTCACTCACCCACATTAAATTAGTAAATTATGGGACTGTATCATATCAATCTTTTAAACTTTATTTATAAAGCACTTTTCAAACAATTTACAATGTTGCACGAAGTGCTTCACACCTTAAAATATAAAAATAAAGAAGACAATATCCCCCACCTGGACCAGATCACAATCCAGACAGACAGAGACACTCAGATTAAAGCAGGACTTTGTTTGTCGCACAAAGGTTATTTAGTACATTAAGTAAAAATTGTGCTTTCAAAAGATAAACTGCTGCAGTGTCCTCTGAGTTCAGCCCTTTCAGCATCCTGTTATTTATTTAAATAAGAATTTTTTTGCAACATGTTAAAAATAAGAATTATTTGAGAAAATCAAAAACAAAAAAAAAAAACAACAACAACAAAAAAAAAAAAAAGATTCACATTTTATGACGGGAAGGGCCAATTTAAAAGCTTAATCCATGCTGACTGACAGTCACATGTTTCACAACAAAGTGACATCTTTTATAGAGTAATGCTTGTAGAAATGTTCTCAAAGCAGCCCAAAGGGTCCAGAAGAAGCTGAACCTAAACCCCAGGTGGAGTTTGGAGGAGCTGGCTGAGAGGAGAGGAGGACTTGAGGAGTCTCTGGGATCATGGTGGACTGGACTCTGTTCTCAGACCAGTTCTGATTCCTCTGTCAGTCTCTGCTGGATGAAGCTCTCCTCTCCACCTCCCAGGAACATGGTCCAGAGTCTGGACAAGCTGCTGCTGCAACATCTGGATCATCAGGAAGCAGTTGATCCTCCATCACACAAACACCTTCCTCTTCACTGCCTCCACCTGTGTAGAGAAGAAGAGAGCAGATCCATCAGTGTTTCCTGACTCTGTCCATCAGCTGTCAGTCAGTGATGCAGATCCAGCATAAAGACCTGCAGGGACTTCAGTCCTGTTCAGTCCAGATGTGCAGCAGCTGCTTCCTCTCAGCTCATGTTAACGTGTTGGAGTGAACACACTGAGCTGGAAACTCACAGACCTCAAGTCTGCTGACTCAGCACATTTCTCTGAGTCCACAGTGGAGATAAAGAGCTGAGTCATGAAGGTTCATCACTTTACTGATGATTTACTGAAGGTCCATTTAAACTGAGGGACTCAGACAGACAGACAGGCAGGCAGACAGACAGGATTCTGGTCTGCAGAAAGACCACATGGTGACAGTGTGATGAAAGAAGATCAGTGATGTGCAGCTTTCAGTCAGACTGATCTCAGAGCTGTGACAGATGAACCTGATCAGAGAACAAACAGTCTCAGCTCAGATCTGACAGTTTGATGGACGAGGACCAGAATCTGAACATCTCTGAGTTCTTCAGCTGGAATCTGCTTCATTTGATGGTCACATGATCACAACAGTCCTCTGACTGATCTGATTGGCTGACTGTTTTCTCTCCGTCTTTCTGTCTAATTGTGAAATCTGTTTCTGTTCTCCTCTCACAGCTTCACTGAGGGTTAGAGTGAAACAATATTACTGAAAGGAACATGAACTGAGTCCAACTGTCGTGGAAATAAAACATGAGTCTGACCTCAGAGTCTTCAGTCTGAAGTCTGGACTCTTCACAAAACCACACAGATCCTTCAGTCCTGAATCCTTCAGCTTGTTGTGACTCAGGTCCAGTTCTCTGAGATGGGAGGGGTTGGACTTCAGAGCTGAGCCCAGAGAAGAACAGCTGATCTTTGACAACCTGCAGTTGTCCAACCTGAGTAAAGAATAAAAGATATGACTTTAGGAGGTGAAATTCCTGCTTGAAAGTGTTTTGTCATCTGATATATGAGAGTTTAGGTTGTTACAACAGCCACTGGATGATTAAATACGTCTTATAAACCCATGTGGGTTGCACATTTTTATGAATGACACGCAAATAAATTAATAAATGAAATGAGCCACAGACTCAAATCTGCATACTAACATACAAATATATATGAATATATGATGTCCCCTTTCAAAAATACAAGATTGATTGATAAACTGCAAGCAATTAAAACGTCTGAATAAGGAATAAAGAATCAATTTTGAATCGAATCATAGCCCCAAAAATCCAAATCGAATCGAATTGTTCCAGAGTGAATGATTCCGACCCCACTGAATATATATTTGTCCATGTAAGTGAGGAAAAATATTTCCTGTCATTGAAACACTGAAGGATTATTATTATTTTTTGAAGTTTTAAATCTGTAGTTCAACATTTCTCTGCCACACTGACTGGACTAAACCAGAGAAGAAGAAAACAGACGTCAGCATGAACATCCTCAGTGAGGATCAGTATAATATCAGTCTGATGTCTGCAGGTCAGAGTCACCACAACTGTAACATCATATTAATCTGAGAGCAGAAATAAAACATGAGTCTGACCTCAGAGTCTCCAGTCTGCAGTGAGGACTCTTCACAACATCAGACAGATCCTTCAGTCCTGAATCCTTCAGGTCGTTCAGACTCAGGTCCAGTTCTCTGAGATGGGAGGGGTTGGACTTCAGAGCTGAGACCAGAGAAGAACAGCTGATCTCTGACAATCTGCAGTTGTCCAACCTGAGTAAAGAATAAAAGATGTGACTTCAGGAGACAAAGTTCCTGCTTGAAAGCGTTCAATGTTTCATCAAGTCAACACATGATTCACAACATCTGGAACATTTTCACTTAATTCAGCGGTGACCACGTTTAACATGCTGAGTTTGGTCTGAATCTTTCATTCTGCTTGAGTCACATGACTTTATAGTCGTGTTGGAACAGGAAAACACTGAATATTAGTGCTGTACACCCAAAGGAAAAAAAAAAAATAAATAAAATTATTGATATAAGATTCTAAATTTTCATTTACTATGATTCAGAATCAATTCAAAATGTCCCAAAATCGATTTAAAAAATAAAACAATGCCGAAAGACGCTGTCTGACGTCACCACAGAGCTGGTTCTGGAACATACACATGCACCAAAACAAGGAGGAAACTACAATAATGGAGGAAAGAGAGATTCAACAGGCCCCGTCCTCGTTGCAGGCAAAGATTCTGACTCATTTTGGTTTTTACTGAGCTTGACATGACTTATTTTATAGCTTGCTGCTCAGAGTAGCAGTTGTGGTCCACACACATTTGAAAAGGCACTTTGCTTAAAATTTAAAAGGCAGCATGTTTAACTGCTCTTTTTTTTTTTAAGAGACATTTTTATTTTTGCTATTCAAGCAATATGTGATATTGTATTAAACAACAGTTGCAACAATTTCATCTGAGCATGAATAAATGTTTAAAACTTAATAAATGTGAAAAAGACACTTTAATGTCTCCATTCATCATTTTGTCTTGCAAAGCAGACTGGAGTAGATCATGAGGATCCTTTGCACACCTATAGATTGAAGCAGAAATGACTGAATCGAATTGTTTTGAATGGAAAATCATTTTGAATAAAGAATCAATTTTGAATCGAGTCATAGCCCCAAAAATCCAAATCGAATCGAATTGTTGGAGAGTGAATGATTCCGTCCCCACTGAATATATATTTGTCCATGTAAGTGAGGAGAAATATTTCCTGTCATTGAAACACTGAAGGATTTTTATGGTTTTATTTAAATCTGTAGTTCAACATTTCTCTGCCACACTGACTGGACTAAATCAGAGAAGAAAACAGACGTCAGCATGAAGATCCTCAGTGAGGATCAGTATAATATCAGCCTGATGTCTGCAGGTCAGAGTCACCACAACTGTAACATCATATTAATCTGAGAGCAGAAATAAAACATGAGTCTGACCTCAGAGTCTCCAGTCTGCAGTGAGGACTCTCCAGAAAACCACACAGATCCTTCAGTCCTGAATCCTTCAGGTCGTTCCAATTCAGGTCCAGTTCTCTGAGATGGGAGGGGTTGGACTTCAGAGCTGAGACCAGAGAAGAACAGCTGATCTCTGACAAACTGCAGTTCTCCAACCTGAGTAAAGAATAAAAGATGTGACTTTAGGAGGTGAAATTCCTGCTTGAAAGTGTTTTGTCATCTGTTCAGAGCGAATTATGTTTTAGTGAAGGGACTTGTGGTAGCTGATTTTATTTCTGTGGTTTGGGAAAGAAGGCAAAATATTTTTCTTTGGTTGATTGTTTTGTTTAAAATGTACCATTATGACTTGAGAAAAGGAAAAACATGTATTTGTGTATGTTTATATGGAGATATATGAGAGTTTATGTTGTTACAACAGCCACTGGATGATTAAATACGTCTTATAAATCCATGTGGGTTGGACATTTTTATGAATGACACGCAAATAAATTAATAAATGAAATGAACCACAGACTCAAATCTGCATACTAACATACAAATATATATGAATATATGATGTCCCCTTTCAAAAATACAAGATTGATTGATAAACTGCATGCAATTAAAACATCTTTTCCAATTTAATAAAAATAGAAGAAAAATAGAATAAAAGATGTGACTTCAGGAGACAAAGTTCCTGCTTGAAAGTGTTCAATCCTTCATCAAGTCAACACATGATTCACAACATCTGGAACATTTTCACTTAATTCAGCGGTGACCACGTTTAACATGCTGAGTTTGGTCTGAATCTTTCAGTCTGCTTGAGTCACATGACTTTATAGTTGTGTTGGAACAGCAAAAACACTGAATATTAGTGCTGTACCCAACGGAAAAAAAAAAAAATAAATAAAATTATTGATATAAGATTCAAAATTTTCATTTACTTTGATTCTGAATCGATTCAGAATGTCCCAAAAATCGATTTAAAAAATAAAACAATGTTGACAAAGACGCTGTCTGACGTCACCACGGAGCTGGTTCTGGAACATACACATGCACCAAAACAAGGAGGAAACTACAATAATGGAGGAAAGAGAGATTCAACAGGCCCCGTCCTCGTTGCAGGCAAAGATTCTGACTCATTTTGGTTTTTACTGAGCTTGACATGACTTATTTTATAGCTTGCTGCTCAGAGTAGCAGTTGTGGTCCACACACATTTGAAAAGGCACTTTCCTTAAAATTTAAATGGCAGCATGTTTAACTGCTCATTTTTTTTAAAGAGACTTTTGTTTTTGCTATTCAAGTAATATGTGATATTGTATTAAACAACAGTTGCAACAATTCCATCTGAGCATGGATAAATGTTTAAAACTTAATAAATGTGAAAAAGACACTTTAATATCGCCATTCATCATTTTGTCTTGCAAAGCAGACTGGAGTAGATCATGAGGATCCTTTGCACACCTGTAGATTGAAGCAGAAATGACTATGAATCGAATTTTTTTTTAATCGAAAATCATTTTGAATAAAGAATCAATTTTGAATTCAATCATAGCCCCAAAAATCCAAATCGAATCGAACTGTTCCAGAGTGAATGATTCCGACCCCACTGAATATACAGTATATGTCCATGTCAGTGAGGAGAAATATTTCCTGTCATTGAAACACTGAAGGATTTTTATGGTTTTATTTAAATCTGTAGTTCAACATTTCTCTGCCACACTGACTGGACTACATCAGAGAAGAAAACAGACGTCAGCATGAAGATCCTCAGTGAGGATCAGTATAATATCAGCCTGATGTCTGCAGGTCAGAGTCACCACAACTGTAACATCATATTAATCTGAGAGCAGAAATAAAACATGAGTCTGACCTCAGAGTCTCCAGTCTGCAGTGAGGACTCTCCAGAAAACCACACAGATCCTTCAGTCCTGAATCCTGCAGGTCGTTCCAACTAAGGTCCAGTTCTCTGAGATGGGAGGGGTTGGACTTCAGAGCTGAGACCAGAGAAGAACAGCTGATCTCTGACAAACTGCAGCTTCTTAACCTGAGTAAAGAAGAAAAGATGTGACTTTAGGAGACAAAGTTCCTGCTTAAAAGTGTTCAATGTTTCATCATCTGTTCAGAGCTGAAGGTTTAGAAAGTAGAAGTTGAGAAAATGAAAGTCAAACAGCTGAACCAACAGGAAGCAGCTTCACAACAGTCAAATACAAACAGAGACAAGATTTAATGAGAAAATGAAACAACACTGTAAAGAACCTGAACTGACTCAAACTGTCAACATTGTGATTTGAACACATCAGAAATAACCAAACAGCAGAGTCAGCCTAACTTTATTTCTATCTCTGATTCTGACACATATGAACTCCTGTATAACAATCTGAGCTCTGGCAGGTAAGTCCACTCTAGAACCAGTGAAATAGTCTACAAACAGCAGAACAGCCCTTTACCTCCTGACAGGAAAGGGAGGGGGAAAGGAGTGTGCGTGGAAAAAATAAAAATAAAAATAAATAAATAAATAAACAAACAAATGAGATCCTCAGTGAACATAGAAGACACCACTACGAATCAAAATCTACAAACCTCTTCAGTTTTCAATTTTTACTCATTTAAATAAAAATGTATCATAAAAAACCAAATCCAGTTTTCATCTTCACATAAACATGAACTCTGACCTGAGTCCTTTGAGTTTACAGTTTGGATTCTCTAGTCGAGCAGACAGCAGCTTCACTCCTGAATCCTGCAGGTTGTTGTTACTCAGGTCCAGATCTCTCAGACTAGAGGACTGGGAGCTGAGGACTGAGGACAGAGCTTCACAGCTTCTGTCTGAGAGGTTACAGCTGCTCAGTCTGAAGAGGAATCAGCAAAATAAGATAAATTATTAAAGAAACATGTTTTTGATTCTCAACTAAAAAAAGATTCAGTTGATCTGGATTTATTTATTTGCACATACAGAACTTTGTTGGAGGCTTTGATCACTGGCAGCAGCCTCAGAAGAGCCTCCTCTGAAGCAGAGTATTTCTTCAGGTCAAACACGTCCAGATCTTTTTCTGATGACAGTAAGATGAAGACCAGAGCTGACCATTGAGCAGGAGACAGTTCATCTGTGGAGAGACGTCCTGATCTCAGGGACTGTTGGATCTCCTCCACCAGAGAACCATCATTCAGTTCATTCAGACAGTGAAACAGGTTGATACTTTTCTCTGGAGACAGATTCTCACTGATCTTTGTCTTGATGTACTGGACTGTTTTCTGATTGGTCTCTGAGCTACTTCCTGTCTGTGTCACCAGGCCTCGTAGGAGAGTTTGGTTGGTCTGCAGTGAAAGACCCAGAAGGAACCGGAGGAACAAATCCAGGTGTCCATGTGGACTCTGTAAGGCCTCATCCACAGCACTCTGGTAGAGAATCAAAGGTTCAGGTTTGTTCCTGAACAGTTTTGACCACAGGGACGTTGTTTGTTTTTCTGTCATCAGATTGACTTCAGAGCTGATGAAGGTCAGATGGACATGAAGAGCAGCCAGAAACTCCTGAACACTCAGATGGACGAAGCAGAAGACCTTGTCCTGGTACAGCCCTGTCTCCTCTTTGAAGATCTGTGTCAACACTCCTGAGTAAACTGATGCTGCTCTGATATCGATGCCACACTCTGTCAGGTCTGATTCATAGAAGATCAGGTTTCCTTTCTGCAGCTGCTCAAAAGCCACTTTTCCCAGAGACTCAATCATCTTCCTGGTCTCTGGACTCCAGTGTGGATCTGACTCAGCTCCTCCATCGTACTTGACCTTCTTCAGTTTGGACTGAACCACCAGGAAGTGGATGTACATCTCAGTCAGGGTCTTGGGCAGCTCTCCTCCCTCTCTGGTCTTCAACACCTCCTCCAGAACTGTAGCAGTGATCCAGCAGAAGACTGGGATGTGGCACATGATGTGGAGGCTTCGTGAGGTCTTGATGTGGGAGATGATCCTGCTGGCCTGCTCCTCATGTCTGAACCTCTTCCTGAAGTACTCCTCCTTCTGGAGGTCATTGAACCCTCTGACCTCTGTCACCATGTCAATACACTGAGGAGGGATCTGATTGGCTGCTGCAGGTCGTGTGGTTATCCAGAGGTGAGCAGAGGGAAGCAGTTTCCCCCTGATGAGGTTTGTCAGCAGCACGTCCACTGAGGTGGACTCTGTAGGATCAGTCAGGACCTCAGTGTTGTGGAAGTCCAGAGGAAGTCGACACTCATCCAGACCGTCAAAGATGAACACAACCTGGAAGTGATCAAAGCTGCACATTCCTGCTTCTTTGGTTTCTGTGAAGAAGAGATGAACAAGTTCCACCAAGCTGAACTTCTTCTCTTTCAGCACATTCAGCTCTCTGAAGGTGAAGGGGAATGTGAACTCTATGTCCTGGTTGGCTTTGTCTTCAGCCCAGTCCAGAGTGAACTTCTGTGTTAAGACGGTTTTCCCAATGCCAGCCACTCCCTTTGTCATCACTGTTCTGATTGGTTGGTCTCTTCCAGGTGGGGGTTTAAAGATGTCTTCTTGTCTGATGCTTGTTTCTGCTCTGTCCTGTTTCCTGGATGCTGTTTCAATCTGTCTGACCTCATGTTCCTCATTGACCTCTCCAGTCCCTCCCTCTGTGATGTAGAGCTCTGTGTAGATCTGATTCAGAAGG
Source organism: Echeneis naucrates (assembly GCF_900963305.1). Taxonomy (NCBI): domain Eukaryota; kingdom Metazoa; phylum Chordata; class Actinopteri; order Carangiformes; family Echeneidae; genus Echeneis; species Echeneis naucrates. Next base: position 3,281,749 of record NC_042512.1, read on the forward strand.
GTTGGGTTTCCTGCTTTAGAGATCCCCTCAAACACACACTGGAACTTCTTCTTCAGGGAAGATTTGAGTTTATGCTGACAAACTAGAGCATGACTTTCTGAATAAACAAAGAACAAAAGAGATTAAAAACTTTAACTACAAGGTTAATTTTTGCATCTCCTAAGGAATAAGAATGATCATATTTCTCTCTGTCTCCTCAGACTTTAGTTAATGTCTAATTGATCCATCATGTTAAATCCTCTTACTGCTCTGCAGACAGTCAGCCAGCTCCTCCTGCTTCATCCTCTTCAGGAAGTTCACTGTGATCTTCAGAAATGCCTCTCTGCTCCTCCCCTTTTCCTCCTCTTTTCTTTTCCTCTTTTCCTCCTGCTTTTCATCCACCTCATCATCCTCATTCTTGATGAATTGTGGGTAATCTGGACTCAGACTCCTTTTCATTTTCTTCAGCTCGTTCTTAACATAACAGATGATGTTCTCCTCCAGCAGCTGGAACACAATAACATCCTGTGTAAAGTTCACTCTCAGTATAAACTGATGGATCAAAGCATCAGATCATCGGTCAGCAGAGTTCAACTTTAGCTGCTGCTGTATCATCTGCTGCCACGTCTCTTTCCAGAGCTACACAGAAAGATTCAGACCTGCTGACTTCACTAAACTAACTTCACTTAGATTCTGACAACACAGAGATCCCGATCATCACATGAAGACCAAACTGATACAGCCCTTCAACACATCAACTTAGGAAGTGAAAATTCAGGGTATTAACTGTGACTGTGGCTGAAGATGGATCAGACCACCTGAACTAGTTCACTGATGAATTATTCCATCTTTAAACCCTGTAGAGACAGAGTCCATGGAGGTCCAGGACTGAATCTGATTAACTTTGGTCTTTGTTATTAAGTCACAGCTGAAATCCTCAGGAAAACAACTAAATAAACCTTTCTTTTGGATTCATTGCAGATGAAGGAGGAGCAGAAATGTTTTGTAAAAGTCTCCAACAGACCATATTCATACAGAACATATCTGTTGAGGCTGATGGATTATTGCTCTGTGGTGAACTACAACTCCCAGTCCTCTCCCACTCTCTCCCACCCCAAACCTGTTCAATCCCAATTCAACTCCTGTCTGTCACAGAGTAAAGCTCTACTGGTCTAAAGAGTGCAGCTTCAAACTCAAGTCTTTGTTGGTGTCTGTTGTAGTCACTGGATGAACATTTACACACCATAAATATGGAGTCCAGGTCTGTGTGATGATGTTTGTCAGACTGAACTCTGAGGAGAAAAGACACAAACACACAGTTTGTTCCAGGAGTTTTCTATGAACAGCAGAGAAACTGATAGACAAGCTTTGATACCTTTAATGAGTCAGACAACAACAAATGATCAGCTTTTACCTTTTTTCTTTGATAAAGTAATCCATAGACCAATCACTCTTCATGGACACACAACTGGACACAGCAGACTGTTGTCCTCCCTTGAAGTAAATAGGAGGATCCATAGACCGATCACTCTTCATGGACACACAACTGGATACAGCAAACTGTTGTCCTCCCTTGAAGTAAATAGGACGATCCATAGACCGATCACTCTTCATGGACACACAACTGGATACAGCAAACTGTTGTCCTCCCTTGAAGTAAATAGGACGATCCATAGACTGATCACTCTTCATGGACACACAACTGGACACAGCAGACTGTTGTCCTCCCTTGAAGTAAATAGGAGGATCCATAGACCGATCACTCTTCATGGACACACAACTGGATACAGCAAACTGTTGTCCTCCCTTGAAGTAAATAGGACGATCCATAGACCGATCACTCTTCATGGACACACAACTGGATACAGCAAACTGTTGTCCTCCCTTGAAGTAAATAGGACGATCCATAGACCGATCACTCTTCATGGACACACAACTGGATACAGCAAACTGTTGTCCTCCCTTGAAGTAAATAGGAGGATCCATAGACCGATCACTCTTCATGGACACACAACTGGATACAGCAAACTGTTGTCCTCCCTTGAAGTAAATAGGACGACCCATAGACCGATCACTCTTCATGGACACACAGCTCAGTTCAGGAGAATCTGGTCTTGACTTCTGGTTACTAGTGGAAACCAAGTTGACATTAAAATAATCAACAAGCAAGAAACTGAGCAGAAACATAAGTTTTGAAGGAGTTCGATTTTCATTTTTGATCCAGAATATTTTATTGTGGGGTTTAATTTTAATTAAATTTACATATTACATAGACTTTTTGGATATTTTTCATTAACTCATATGAAGTATGATTATCATTATTACTCAATATCTTCAAATGTTGGTTGAGCTCCCTGTAAAAAAAAAAAAAAGGACAAATAAAAAAGCAGCAGAAAAAGTTCAGCAATAAAAAACCTAAGTGACAGAGAGAGTGAATAATGATGGAGCAGTGATCTGAGTGCTGAGCTCTGACAGATGGACAGTTAGAGATCCTCATCTCACCTCTGAGCTTTGGTCTGACTCTCATGTTCCCCACACAGAGTGGTTTTAGAGGGAGGGGCTCCCTCCTCTCTGTCCTCACACTGATTCATAGCTGAGCCTCCACCTTCACAAACACAACAAAAAGCTTCATTCCAACAGGATTTACATCACAGGACACAATCACCATCATCATCTATGTCACTAACTTCAGCCTTTACCTGACTGGAAAAAAAAAAAAAAAACAGAAAATTGAGAAAGGACATTCAAGGTTTATGCTCATCCCAACATTCGATGTTTTATATTTGCCTTATATTTAAAACTTTAAATTGAATCAGATAAATTTATGTTTTGTAACATTTAAAGGCCAAACATTTTAATGAAATACATTTGAGGACAAAATTATTCCAAGCCATCAGTTCCATCTAAAGCAGTTTGACCTGTACAGAACAGAGGAGGTGGTTCTCTGATCTGATATTTAGGATGCACCTTAAACATGTTTCTTTCACAAATTAAATACTGTGCCTCCACAGCTTCATACACAAATCAATCTGATCTGTCAGTGATTTGCAAGTTCCAGAGAAATGTCTCTCAGATCTGACAGTTCTTCTCTCTGTCCACTAGATGGTGGTATCTAACTGTGGGATGGGTTGATGGATGCTGCGATTTAATTCATGTTACTTGATTGATCAAAGAACTTCTGACAATGTAAAGGTTTCTGTTTTGCCTAAAATGATTCCCAACATTAAAAACTAGGAGTGCTGCTTTAAACCTTCACTGGCTTCACTGTATCTGGAAATACTCAGAGTGTACCATTAACAGGAAGAGTTCAATTCACTCAGCTCAGTTCATCCAAGGTTTCAGACCAGTTCTGACATGTTAGTTCTGTCATTGTGCAACAGAAACACCTACGCACCAGTTGGACCACAAGAAAATAAAGTTAACATTCACCATGAAAGTTAAGTTGATAAAAATTCTGTTTCATTTTAGATTAATTTGGAATGACCATTTAAAAATCTTTAAAAAAATATTTTAAAAAATCTGGTACAAGTCTGGTGCTTTGAATTCTTGACTTTACTCAGTGACTCTTACTTTATAGTAGAATAAGAATAAAAGTGAAGAAACTGTACTCTAAGTGCAGATAAAATACTGACAGATAAGGTTATTAAAAATAATAATCAGGGGTCATCTTCACATTACTTCCTGAAGAGTACAATATTTCCTATGCAAGTACAGTAATTAGACTATTTTATTTATTTAACTCCTGCTCCGGGTCCAAGCAGCAAAAGTCTGCTCACCACCGCATGTTGAGCTTTGACCCAGCTTTGGCTATCAGAGGTGAAATATCCCCCCTGCCTGTACCAGACTGATAGTGGACTGATAGTCCAAAGTATGAAACATTAAAACCGCTCCAACCTGTTTTTGGTTTGTTGTTGTACTGCTGCTGTTTGTCAACGAGGTGTTACGGGTCACTAAAATAGGTCTCCGATGGAGAAACAGATCCGGTAAAACCGAGTCCAACAGAAATAGTCCGGTAGGGATACAAAAGTCCAACAAAAAGAGGAAACACAGACTGAGCTCGACTTTCTGAAAAACTAACAAAGTAACAACAGAGAGAGAAAACAAAAGGCGAGACTGAACAAACAGGGAACCAAGAGAGAGGCTGACTGAGAGACACCGGAGAACCTGAACGGAGAGAAAGACACGACGATAACAATATGAAATAAAACACAAATAAAAACAGTGAACGAGAGCAGCGGGAACAACAAGAACAGACAGGACACTCCGGCACTGAAGAGAAGTCCGAGGAGGGAATCTATGTGGGCTGATTGGCGGGAAATGCAGGACAGGTGTGCCTTATTAGGAGAGAGAGGACACGCCCACTGGGCCAGAACACAGGGGGGAGGGGCCGGGGGACACGTGACTTTAGCAACAAGGAAGCAGCTGACATACACAACCTTTATCATTCAGCCTGTTTCAGTCCACAGCTGTACTCTGCTGTTTTTGTTGGTTTACCTCTTCCACAAAACTTCAGGCTGCTCCAAAGGGAGACATGAAGACTGTGCAGAGAGACTGCTGTGTCCTTTTAATGGGACTTCAGTAGAGGAAGTTAGATGAGGATCCAGTCAGGTGCTGTTATATCAAACATTAATCACCAAAGTACAAGCTCGCTGTTAATTTGTAAAAAAGCTGCATTTTAAACCTTCAGTGCCCCCATTCTAAAGCAATAAACTCAGTCAGATCATTTTTGATAAAGAAATGAAGAAAGGAATACAAATGTTTTGGAGTTTTGTTTTTTTTTTTTTGTTTTCACTTTGTAAAAAAATTAATGAAACTCTATAAAACTGTGAAATGAACATATTGAAATTAATTGAGCTTTATCAGTCAGACTGTATCATAATGATTCTGAACCTTCCACTTGCTTGTCAAGGATAATTATATTGATAATAGTTTTTTATTTTTCCATTATTTGTTACATTTTTGCAGCACACAGTAAAAACGAATGTTAAACATTAATATAGAATATATATATTAATATATAAAATATGGTCTTTCATATTCCAAGGTACTGTGTGAAGATGCACAAAGATGCAGATCATAAACAGTGTTCTACATTGCTCTGTGTGAGATTTGCATTTACAGACCTTTTTTAACATTGCTGAAGTTAGATGAGGATCCAGTCAGGTCTAGCAAATACAAATCACCCGAGTACAAGCTCGCTGTTCATTTGTAAAAAAAAGTTTCCTTTTAAACATCCAGTGCCTGCATTTTAAAGCATTAATCTCAAAGTCAGGTCACCCTTCTAGAAAGGAATACTTCAAAATACAAAAGTTTTGGGGGGAGTTATGTTTTCACTTTGTAAAAAAATAGTCAAGCCTCCTTTTTAACAGTGCAGCAAACAGCCAGCAAATCAATAAACAGCTAATACAGTCTGATTGAAACAGTAATTGTAGCTGTGCAGAGAGATGTGTCAATGAAGAATGGGGAATCAAAAAGAGAAAAGATTGTCGTGTTTAACATGGATGTGTGCTAATCATCATGTGTTGATTCAAACACCCTTACATGCCTCTGAAAAAAGGGAGAGTGGCTAAAATAAGATTTATTCCAGAGCTTTGCACTTCTGTGCTGCTTGTATGTTCTTCCTGTAAAAAAAAAAAAAAAAAAAAAAAAAAAAAAGGAGGAAATTGAACATTTCCAAAACGCCCGTCCTTGATATGAGAACACAGTGTTCATCATGTACCGGCCTGCCCGGTGTGTGGCTGGTTCAGCCCGTGTTGTGCGGGGTGCTCCCGACAGGTCTGGGCGCGTTTGGTTGTTCAGGCCTCGTTGGTGCAGTAGGCAGCGCGTCAGTCTCATAATCTGAAGGTCGTGATTTCGAGCCTCACACGGGGCACAGCTTTAGTTAATAATGAGAAGTTAGGAGAACCTCAGTTCCTTTAACACTCTCTGGTTTACATGGCTTCTATGACATAGACGAGTATAAAGAATCTCATAACAGGTGTTATCTCACTCTTCCAGTTTAAAGGCACAACAGCTTGTGTTTTGATAAGCTGTTAACTCGCAGACTGCGGCTGCATTACTCTGGGACTTCCAACATTTACAACAGGTTTTTCTCCGAAACCGCAAAACTCCGACCTTTGAAACTTCAGGATGTGTTAGAAAACTAAATCACCTATTATATCATTACAGATGTAACACAGGAAATGATATGAAATGAAATGTTTGAATCGAAAAATTGTCCGAATAAATTATGCCAGTTGCCAGTATGTGTCACTTTCCTTACTGAGGAGTGACGTCAGAGCTCCGTCTCACTCAGCGGAGGAACAAAGGAGGAGCTTGTGTTTGAACCTGTGTGAGAAAAACAGAAAAAAGAAGACTCTTTAGCAATGCTGGGGATTGCACCAAAGGATTCATACATGGAAAGCACACATTCTACCACTGAGCTACATTCCCTGCATGGTGTGGCAGCTTTAGCTAACCAGATAGCTTCTGAGCTCCTGCGACAGCTAAAACAGCAATCTGTCTGATGAAACCTTTTGGATGAGATGAGCCCGTTGATAATGCTTACTTAAAAATACTTTAAACATGAGCTCTGTGTCACATTCATGCAGCTTGTGTAGAAACAGTTCATTCTGATGGAATGACCTGTCACCTGTCACAGTATCTTAGAAGCCATCTAGTTAGCCATCCAGGAGATGTAGCTCAGTGGGAGAGCGCATGCTTCGCATGTATGAGGCCCCGGGTTCAATCCCCGGCATCTCCAGCATTTATAATGACGCATAGGAAATGCTTAACTGCTCCATATTGTCCTGCTTACTCACTCAAACAAATTAGTGACAACACACATACGTATGTGTGAAAGAGTGGCTGCTGATTTAAAGCTTATTTTTCACGTCATCCAGAGTTCACCCAGCCCCTCATCCACTCTGAAAGGACGCAAAATGGTACCGTTTGTTTCTGCTGTAATGCTTATTTGTGCTGCTGCAGTTTTATCGATGTTAGACATTTTAATTTCTGGTGATGAAGTCACGAAGCCCCCCATGTTCTCCAAATGGACCCAAAGTGCAGTTGTCACCAAATTTATCAAACAGTAATGTCAGATGTCAGATGTTTAAAAGAAATGTTATTCTTAATTGAGCTCTTCATTCTGGATATGATTGATTTCACTTTATCTTTGGGTTACTGTACTGGATATCCTTCTTCCTGGTTAAGCTACCTGTGCTACTTTGTTCTGAAAGTCCAATCTCAGTATCCTGTCTGCAGAAGTCTTATATCATAATAGTGAAAACTTTTTTCTCCCCCAACCTATCAATGATCTGGATAGTCTTCATGTCTCCTTCTGGTACAGCTTCAACTTTGGTTGAGGAGGTGAAACCAAGCAAAGATCCAGATAGCAGATACCAGGTCCACCCACAGCTAATGATCAGCTGAAAGCTAAAGGAAACAGTCAAAGCTCCGTACACAACAACAGTCCTGCTTCTGTTTACCAAAAGGCTCCAAAGCCCAACCAGAGACCTGCTGTGTTTAGTTCACTTGTTGCTGTATCTCCAAAGAGCTAAAGTCTTGTGGAGAATGTGGGCATCAATCACACTACCTCGCACATGCTAAGCGAGTGCGCTACCATTTGAGCTAATTCCGTTGTACTGGCATGCAAGCTAAGCTTTGAGAAAAGGCCCCTTTAACAACCTCTGCGTTCACCATCAACAGGTTTCAAAGATATTTAGAAATAATTCACGATGGCCTTAAAGGCAGATATTTAGGATAATTATAGCTGGAATAGCAGGCTGCAACAGGAAAAGTTCAGCATGTCTCTGTCTCTTGATGGGCTCATTTTTCAGCAAATTTTTCGGCTATTGTTGCAGCTTTTGTTGTCAGAATGGCCGAGCGGTCTAAGGCGCTGCGTTCAGGTCGCAGTCTCTCCTGGAGGCGTGGGTTCAAATCCCACTTCTGACAGAAACCACTTTCATTTCACCTCTAATGCAGCAAGGTGTGTTTTTTGAGGACAAAATTGTTTTGGTCTACTCTTGACCACCCAAACTTTTAAAAGACCAAAATTCCTTTGACATGTCAAAATATTGCTACTCCGTCCTTCGAAAATGGAAACAATGGAAACAACAACACATGCAAACAGAGAAAGGTGCTGGGTTGAGGTTCCAGTATCAAGGGAGACATCGTTGATGCCACAAAACCATCTCCAGTGCGAATACGGTGGATATGTGGGCAGAACTGACCCTCAGTCAGCTTGGGTGGTTTGGTGGTAGAACTCACACCCCCCAAATGGGAGGCCGGGGTTCAATTCCCAACCGATGCAAAGGAACCAATTGCCAACATCCACCATACGTAAAAATTGTCATTTTCACCTCACACACTAAAGGTCTCTGGATAGAAGCTGTTGGGAAACAACTTTATTCTCCTTGTTTATCCACAGAGGAAGTGAAGTCACACACCACGTGATGTTTCTCTTTCCTTTCCTCCCTACATTACCTCGTCTCTGCAAGTATTGTATGCTGCTTTTCGAGTGTGTTCTTTTGACACCATGAAAAAAATCCATGAGGCCGTGTAGACACCAAAAAGGCAGCCTACAAACTTGGAGAGCACCAGCATTGATCCTAACAGAAGTTTAACACAGAGCCCTCAGATGTGCAGTCAGTCTTCCTGGAATTCAGATATTTTTTAAAAGGGTAGCTTATATGTCAGACAAATTTGCAGCGCGCTTGCTGTGCATTTGCAATGTGTTACATTTTCTTTCCCTTCACCTTTTCATTGCAATTTGCAGTGCATTCGCAGTGATTTTTTTTTTTTTCACTGCATGTTGCAGTGCATTTGCAGTGAACTTTTGCACTGCTTTTGCCATGGCAGACGATCTGTGATGTCAGATGATCTATGATGTCAGAAGGTCTGTGATGTCAGATGATCTATGATGTCAGAAGGTCTGTGATGTCAGATGATTAAAAAGACATTTTATACTGAATTGAACCCTTAATTCTTAATTCTGATTCATTTGACTTTGTCTGTTGTTTCTGCATCGTTGTGCAGTCAGACCAACAGCAGGCTGCCATCCACAGTTCATCACTTTTATTTTCTCAACATGTCTCTGTGGTGCAATCGGTCAGCGTGTTCGGCTGTTATCTGAAAGGATGGTGGTTCAAGCCCACCCAGGGATGTTCTTTGTTTAACCCCGATGTGGACAGGATCTCTGCCTGTCTTGTGGAAGAGATTTCAGTTCCTGAATGTCAGAAACTCAGTGCTGCTTGCAGCATAAAACACAGCTGCTCTACATGAAAAGTGATACAACAGTGGTCACCTCCTGTCTGTAGGCAGACTCATCACTCTGCTGGATGAGGCTGATGAAAGGAAAGACCTCCTTCAAGCCGGAGTTGAACCAGCGACCTAAGGATTTCAGCTGTAAGCCTCTACAGTCCTCCACTCTACCAACTGAGCTATCGAAGGGAGTTGCTAGCATGTTTGTCTTCTTGTCTTCTTTGACTAATATTTACAGATTTGACAACATTACTTCACAAATCCAGCCATGTTTGAGTTTCCACAAGTAGTTCCATTATAAATGCTGATGGCCACCAAAAGAAAAATCACAGATTCAAATTAAATCAGATTCATTCATTGCCAAATCTTAACAAAGTTGAATCACACTGAGTAACAAAAGGTCGTTGTCTCGTTGGAGGGGATCATCGGCATAGGAGTGAAAATTAGTTCCACAACTGAATCATTTGGGCAAAAGTTGAACAATCTGGAGACTTTACTTGGGACGGTTGTCATTGGAAGCTTGTTCACTTTGTGAAGCTTTTAAATGCAGTTTATTTTACTGAGGACAAAAGAGCTGCTGGTAAAACATGGACAGTCTGAGATTGCTCGGACATCCTGAAACAGCCAAACATGACTATTAGTCCTGTCTGAGAGTTTCCTCCATTGACAGCAAACATACTGTATATCCATACTGATCACTGTGATCAGGTTTGAATCATCTCTGTGAGAATCCCACATGAAGTCCTGCTGGATACATTATGGATATTATGCAGCCATCTGAAGACTGAGTTGCTCAGTCGGTAGAGCATCAGACTTTTAATCTGAGGGTCCAGGGATACAAGCATTTCAAAATAAAAGCCAATTTAGATTATTTTATTTGTATCTTTAGTTCAGATGTAGCAAAGCGCAACAATGCTGTCAATAAGGATCTTTCCCATTTGGGTTACTTGAAGTGATGGTGGCCACTGATGCAACACTCCGTAGCAGCACCACTCTGATGTACAGGGATGTATTTTGGATCTGAAAATACCCCCAACATATGTGGCTGACCATCATGACTCTTACCAAAGTTTCTTTAGCATATAATAAACTGTCACATTAACTGTCACATGAATGTGCTGTGTGTAAATAATGAAAAAGAAAAATGCCACAAATGTTCCATCAGTAACCATCAAAGGAGATGCTGATTCTGTGATGTCACAAAGGTTCTAATGACATCAAAGGGATGAAAGACTCCTCCCACTTTTTTGTCATGAACTCCACAGTCAGCATGGCTCGTTGGTCTAGGGGTATGGTTCTCGCTTAGGGTGCGAGAGGTCCCGGGTTCAAATCCTGGATGAGCCCATCTGTTGCCTTTCAGTCAATAAGGGTGCTAACTGTTACACTATGGAGCTGTGTGAGGTTTGCTGTCTGGTTGTTAGTTGCAGGATCTTGGCAACTGAAGCAAGAGCAATGGTAGTTTTGTGGCTCATGCTGTGCTGAGGAGAAGGGATATTGGTGGTTGACTGCTTTTCACAGGAGACAAACTTTGGTAGGAGGGTTAGATGATGGTCACCCACTTACTTTACAATATTTTCAGATCCTCTGTACATCTTGGTACTTCTTTGTACTACTTTTGTGGTGCTGACATAACATGATGTTCTATCTGTCACCATCTTTACTGGTCCATGATTATGATGCATATAATGATCTTCATTTGCACGTGCACAGCGTGATTATATATATTTTTATCTTGGCAGGTGACCAATTGTCTGCTAGTTCACGATGTCCTTAAAGGCAGATATTTAGGATAATTCTAGCAGGAATAGCAGGCTGCAACAGGAAAAGTTCCAGTCAGACCTCTCGCACCCGAAGCGAGAATCATACCCCTAGACCAACGAGCCATTGACAGCAGGACATTTATGGCATTTAAAATGTAGTCAAACGTTTTCTGAGCATTGATCATACACTACAACATTTAGTATCCTTCCTAACCTATTCTCGCTTCTTGGAGATATTAAATATCTGTCCCAGTGGCCTAATGGAACTAACTGCTTATAAATGTCTCACTGGATCAAAAGGTTTGAGCTACGATAGGCTATGTAATTATTTAAGATTGAACATCTTACATTACTGACATATGACATCTGACATTACTGTTTGATAAATTTGGTGACAACTGCACTTTGGGTCCATTCGGAGAACATGGGGGGCTGTGTGACTTCATCACCAGAAATTAAAATGTCTAACATCGATAAAACCGTAGCAGCACAAATAAGAATTTTTACAGCGCAAACAAACGGTACCATTTCGCGTCCATTCGGAGTGGACGCTCACCATTTTGCATGCAATGGTGGTATAGTGGTGAGCATAGCTGCCTTCCAAGCAGTTGACCCGGGTTCGATTCCCGGCCATTGCATTTTAATTGTGTCTTCAATTTAACTTGAGATCCTGTAGATCTCATGCCAATGGTGCCCAACTGGTCTACAGACCAGGAGGAGGATGAAATCGTTCTATCTATTCAGCTACAGTCGGTCTGTTACAGTAGATACACACCCACAACAACACTCACACACATTGTTTAACACATTCTAAGAACAAGTCATGGACAGTGGTTGGCCTGTCCATGACCCTGGTTACTGGCCAGTTATATTCGGTTAAGTTTGTGGGTTCAAGCCCCATACTGGCCACATGCAACCTCTCAAAACTTGATTTCTTCTCTCTCTCCTCTCTGTCTGTATGAAACCCCATAGACTTCAACACACTCTGACTTCATTTTCCAACCAGTGGAGCCGCCCCCTGGTGGTTATTAGATAGACTGCAGGTGGAAGAGAGAGAAAGTGGATGTGGTGGTTAGAAATTACACAAAACTCCAGAGGACACTGCAAACTGAACGTAACGAGCAGAGTGGTGCAGCAGAAGCGTGCTGGGCCCATAACCCAGAGGTCGATGGATCGAAATCATCCTCTGCTATTCTAACACACTACATGAGATTTTCAGCAGCACTGATGAACAGGAAAACATTGAGAACTCTGTCTGTCATATCTATAATATTGATCATTGTAACCTACAGCTGATGAAAACCCAAAAGCAGTTTGTTTCTACAGCATCTGAACTGAGCAACAAGGCTCTTTGACCAACTAAGCCACAGCACCACTCTGATGTACAGGGATGTATTTTGGATCTGAAAATACCCCCAACATACGTGGCTGACCATCATGACTCTTAACAAAGTTTCTTTAGCATAAAATAAACTGTCACATTAATGTCCTGAATGTGCTGTGTGTAAATAATGAGGTTCATCAAAACAAAGTCAGAACCAGAGCTCAGGCTGTTGGTACACAAACAAAGAAAGGCATACTTGTGGATTCACAAGATTATATCAGGATCTGACCTTTTCCTGTTCCATCAGTAACCATCAAAGGAGATGCTGATTCTGTGATGTCACAAAGGTTCTAATGACATCACAGAGATCAAAGGCTCCTCCCATTTTTTGTTGTGCCCCAGTGGCCTAATGGATAAGGCACTGGCCTCCTAAGCCAGGGATTGTGGGTTCGAGTCCCATCTGGGGTGGTTTACAGCAGAGTGGCGCAGCGGAACTGGTGTGAGGTGTATTTTGGGGACAAATGTATTTTATATTTTGTGCTCTCCATGTATGAGTCCTTTCTATCCACAACATCTAACATTAGGAGCAAGGCACTGCTGGGATTTGAACCCAGGATCTCATTATTTACACACAGCACATTCAGGACATTAATGTGACAGTTTATTTTATGCTAAAGAAAATCCTTTGTTATTTGTCACAGTGGACTTGGCTCATCATATTTTTCTGACTAACTGGTATTGGAGTTGTAAGTTCCTTATTTAATCTTAATGACCTGACAACAACTCTGAAAGCAGATACAACACATCCAGATAACCTTTGAATTAAACTTCAACAGGTTTGATTGATATATGGACCTGAAGTCAGACGTTTAGGATTACTCTACCTAGAATAGCAGGCTGCAACATGGACAGCTGAACACAGAAGACAATGAGATGTGAACCCACACACAGGATACAGTAGATTAGCAGTCCATCACCTTAAACACTCTGCCACCTCAGCATGCAGCGACCTGGACTGTGTGTGAATAGGCGGATAGTTAACTGCTCACATTAATGTATCTATCAGCAATGAAGGAGAGAGTCGTCGGGCACCTCGTCATGTCAATTTGTTGTCTGAATGTTAGACTGAGCAGCGGTTCTGCTTTGAGTGGCCTTTTGTTTTGATGAACGTCTACCACTGATCTACATCCTCTTTGGACCTTTACCTAACCACAGAGGTCGGTGAGCATCTGTTTTGGGTGTTATTCTTAATCACTATCACACTGAATCAGATGGCAGAGGTTCCACTGAGATTTGAACTCAGATGACTGGATTCAAAGTCCACAGTGCTCACCATAAGATCAAAGAACACAGATGGGAAATGACCTTCTGACAGATTTAGAAACATTTTAAATGAATTGGCCAACACACATCACAGGAAAACATCCAGCAATGGGAAGGTTCAGGATCTCTGTCAGACACAAAGGGAGCAACAACATTTTTACAGGACTGTCAGTGTTTTATTGGTAAGACTCAGGTTCCACCGAGACTGGAACTCGGATTGCTGGATTCAGAGTCCAGAGTGCTAACCATTACACCATGGAACCTTGCAGGTGTTTCCCCTCTGCCAAAAAACGTCAGGCTGTTCTAAAGGGAGACATGAAGACTGTTCAGTTAACTGACTGTTGTGTCCTTTGAATGGAACTTCTGTAGAGGAAGTTAGATGAGGATACAGTCAGATGTTAATCTATCAAACACAAATCACCCGAGTACAAGCTCGCTGTTCATTTGTAAAAAAGTTTCCTTTTAAACAACCACAAGAAATGAAATAAGAGCAGCAGAAAAACCACCAATGGCTGATTATTGATCTCTGATCCACTAGGATGGTATGAAGTGGACGGTCAGAGTATTTTAGGATGCTCTCTGCCTTCCTCTGTGTGGATCACCATGCAAAATTTTTACAATTTAAAAATTGTTGTTTTAAGGGGACATTTTACTTCTAAATACCTCCTGATAGCCAGCAGCAGCTTCACTTGGACTTCACTCACTCATGTAGGACTCTTCATCTACCTGTGTCATAAGTCAAAGCACCAATTCGGAGAGATTTGTCCCTTCGATAGCTCTGTTGGTAGAGTGGAGGACTGTAGTAGTTCATCATTGAAATCCTTAGGTTGCTGGTTCAAATCTGGCTCGAAGGAGACAATTTTTTTCATCGGCCTCATCCAGCACAGTGATGAGTCTGCCTACAGACAGCAGGTGGACAGACCGGTCGTCTGGTGTGGTCAGAACCACCTGGAGCTAAATCTGAAGACTGTGGTTTTCAGGACACTTGTTATTTTAATCAAATTATGTACTAGACCGTAACTTCATTGTGAAGTTTTGACGTGAGTTAAAAAAAGAGGCCAAAACATTAGAGAACTTCATTCTCTGTTTGTTTTTCCACAGAGGAAGTGAAGTCACACACCACATGATGTTTCTCTTTCCTGCTCCTCGTTAATATAGTGGACAGTATCTCTGCCTGTCACACAGAAGACCTTCTGCATACTGATGCATGAGTTCAGGGATAGACTCAAAGTTCGTTGAAACTCCTACCTGAAATACCCCCCAGGTGCATGATGACAGATTGATGTTCTAGAGTCAATCACCTGTATTTTTCAGTAAAAACATTTTCCCTGACAGGGAATCAAACCCGGGCCGCGGCGGTGAGAGCGCCGAATCCTAGCCACTAGACCACCAGGGAGTGTGTGGACGCTAAATGTTGTAGTGTGTGAGATTTTTGATGATTTTTAATGTAGGACTGCATCTACCTGAACCTGTCAGCCACGAAACAGGTCAAGAACTCTCAAAGCTTTTTAACTGCATCAATAACACAGAGAACAGTCAGACAGCCAACTCTGCAGGACAACCACAAGAAATGAAACAAGAGCAGCAGAAAAAAACACCAATCAGGACTATTCATAAACAACAGGATTTAAGGGATTTAAGATTGAAACCCGTCGTCTCTTATCACTAACATCATTGAGATCAGATAGCTCAGCTTACTAGGGAATATGTGGGGGGTCTCCACTCCTCATCCCATACGACACTTATGTTCTGCTGGGTAACTTTGGGTCTAAAAAAAAAAAAAACTCCTTAGTGGCCAACGTGGGGCTCAAACCCACAACCATGAGATTAAGAGTTTCATGCTCTACCGACTGAGCTAGCCGGGCTGCTTCCAAGAAAAAAAATCTTCCAAAAAATTGCTAAAAAATACAGACTGGGCCATGGTGATGTCTCATTGTCATGATAACACTGTGAGAGATGTGCATTTGAAGCCTTCACTGTGGGACATCCAGCATTAATGGGGGCAGCCAGCCGAAATAGCTCAGTTGGGAGAGCGTTAGACTGAAGATCTAAAGGTTCCCATTTTCTGTTAGGAAACAACTTCATTCTCTGTTTGTTTTAGTTTAAATGGAACTCCTGCAGAAGAAGTTACATGAGTTTATGTCAACAACGGTAAAATAGGTACTGCTGGGATTTGAACCCAGGATCTCCTGTTTACTAGACAGGCCCTTTGACCAGCTAAGCCACAGCACCACTCTGACATGCAAAAATGTACAGAGGATATATAAAAAATATTCCAACATAAGTAGCTGCCCATCATGACTCTAGAATAAAGTTGTTTCTTAACAGTTTCTGTCCAGAGACCTTTAGTGTGTGTGAGGTGAACATAAAAACTTTTACATATGTTGGAAATTAGTTCCTTTGCACTCTGTGATGCTTCTGCACCTTACAGTGGTGGGATTCAAACACACAAATCTGAAGAGACTGGAGCCTAAAGCCAGCACCTTGGACCGCTCAGCCACACTACCACATACCTATGCCAGCTTCACTGCACAAGAATACCACGTCTCACATTTTGTGAATCCTCAAAGCTGTCCCTATGTTTGGAGCAGAGAACAGCAGAAAGATGCTGTAAACCACCCCAGATGGGACTTGAACCCACAATCGCTGGCTTAGGAGGCCAGTGCCTTATCCATTAGACTGAGAATAGGTTAGGAAGGATACTAAATGTTGTAGTGTATGATCAATGCTCAGAAAACATTTGACTACATTTTAAATGCCATAAATGTCCTGCTGTCAATGGCTCGTTGGTCTAGGGGTATGATTCTCGCTTCGGGTGCGAGAGGTCTGACTGGAACTTTTCCTGTTGCAGCCTGCTATTCCTGCTAGAATGATCCTAAATATCTGCCTTTAAGGACATCGTGAACTAGCAGACAATTGGTCACCTGCCAAGATAAAAATATATATAATCACGCTGTGCACGTGCAAATGAAGATCATTATATGCATCATAATCATGGACCAGTAAAGATGGTGACAGATAGAACATCATGTTATGTCAGCACCACAAAAGTAGTACAAAGAAGTACCAAGATGTACAGAGGATCTGAAAATATTGCAAAGTAAGTGGCTGACCATCATCTAACCCTCCTACCAAAGTTTGTCTCCTGTGAAAAGCAGTCAATCACCAATATCCCTTCTCCTCAGCACAGCATGAGCCACAAAACTACCATTGCTCTTTCTTCAGTTGCCAAGACACCACAACTAACAACCAGACAGCAAACCTCACACAGCTCCATAGTGTAACAGTTAGCACCCTTATTGACTGAAAGGCAACAGATGGGCTCGTCCGGGATTTGAACCCAGGACCTCTCGCACCCTAAGCGAGAATCATACCCGTAGACGAACGAGCCATGTGGCGCCCTGACTTCATGACAAAAAAGTGGGAGGAGTCTTTCATCTCTTTGATGTCATTAGAACCTTTGTGACATCACAGAATCAGCATCTCCTTTGATGGTTACTGATGGAACATTTGTGGCGTTTTTTTTTTTTTTTTTTTTTTCATTATTTACACACAGCACATTCAGGACATTAATGTGACAGTTTATTATATGCTAAAGAAACTTTGGTAAGAGTCATGATGGTCAGCCACGTGTGTTGGGGGTATTTTCAGATCCAAAATACATCCCTGTACATCAGAGTGGTGCTGCTACGGAGTGTTGCATCAGTGGCCACCATCACTTCAAGTAACCCAAATGGGAAAGATCCTTATTGACAGCATTGTTGCGCTTTGCTACATCTGAACTAAAGATACAAATAAAATAATCTAAATTGGCTTTTATTTTGAAATGCTTGTATGGTGCGACTGCTCTTTTTCTTTCTGCAGCTTAAAGCTTCAAGGAGTTGAAACGCAGCATAATGATAAAAATAAACAGTCTGTATTTTTTGGGAATTTTTAGTTCTGTCTCTGCATCAACACCATGAACCACAAAATTATCATTGCAATCAAGAGAAACAGTAATTTTGTGGTTGTTGCTGATCCACTGACCTCCTTGACCTCCTTAATTTTGTAACCTCTGCCATGAATGCAAGCTAAGCTTTGAGAAAAGGCCGCTTTAACAACATCAACGGGTTTCAAAGCTATTTCGAGAGCTATTTTTCAATCACCTGTATTTTTCAGTAAAAACACTTTCCCTGACCGGGAATCGAACCCGGGCCGCGGCGGTGAGAGCGCCGAATCCTAGCCACTAGACCACCAGGGAACGATGCTGCTTCGATGCGGCCTCGTATAGTTCCAAACATCATCTCCACGGTGTTGGAAATTACTGAAATTACTGCTCCATATTATCCTGCTTAGTCACTCAACCAAATTACTGACTAAACTCCTGCAGAAGAAGTTACATGAGGTTATCTCAACAACCTTAAACTTCAATAAAGAGGCACTGCTGGGAAGTTGAATGCTGGCACGCTGTGTTGTGCTTTGTTGAGCTAAAGATACAAATACAATTATCTAAATTAGCTTTATTTTCAAATGCTTGTGTGGTGCGACTGCTCTTGTTCTTTCTGATCACTGGACATCTGGACTGTCAAAGTCCAGAGTGCTAACCATTACACCATGGAACCAAAGCTAGTGTTAGCTGATCATGATCATGTCATTGATGGAGCCAAACCATCTCCACTTCTTATATGGTGAATGTGTGCTTCTGTGTTTTTTTTTTCTTTTGCAAGAAAATGTAAAATGTTTACTTCTTCTACGATACAGATACAGACGTTTCAGAGAACAACTGCAGAGATGACTTTCTGCTTAGTTGAGGTGATGAGGAGGAACTCCACTGAGAGTGAAGCACTGCTGGGGTTTGGATGCAGGATGTCCTGTTTATAAGACAGACACTTTAAGCAGCTCAGCATCAGTGCTGCCAATTTCTCTTTGAAAATCTGAGTATCCAGTTCCAGAACAGCTGATCTTAGTTGGTTCATGTTCACGTTGAGTTGCACACATGCACAACCTCTATAAAAAGCCATCATCAATGGAGATCCAGTTATTTCAACCCAGTGGAGTTGGAGGTCTTAAAGCAGGCCCATGGAGAGGATGAGTATGTTTCACCGAAAATGTAACAGCTGCAGCAGCAAAGGAGAAACAGCATGAGAAGAAATTACTACCCGAGTCAACGTATAAGTTTGGATGTACTCTTCAATTGATTTTACATTTAACTTTAAGAGATCGTAGTTTACAGTTATAAATATAAATGGGGATAAAATCAGATTTTCATTTCATTTCAAAAGTGGTTCAAAAGTTCTCGAGTGGTGAATGCAAAACTTCCTGAACTTGTTTTCAGAATTGCTCCTTTTCTTTCAGCTCACTTCTAAAATTAATTTTATTTTACATTTTCTTGCTGAAGATAAAGCAGAGAGGAGGCTTCATCAGACAATTTGCATGCAGTCATACATGTAGAGTGGACAAAAGGAGGTAGTTTCCATTTTCGAAGGACAGAGTGGCAGTATTTTGACAGGACTCTCAGTGTTCCATTGGTAAGATTCAGGTTCCACTGAGACTTGAACTTGGATCGCTGGATTCAGAGTCCAGAGTGCTAACCATTACACCATGGAACCCTGCAGGCATATATGCGTGTTCATGCAGATGTGAAAGGAATTTTAGTCTTTTAAAAGTGTGGGCGGTCAAAAGTCGACCAAAATACCTTTGTCCCCAAACACACCTTACAGCAGTAGAGGTGAAAGAAAAAGGACATCTTTTTGCCATTCTCCGCTCCAAACATTTGGACACAGCTTTCCATCTGAGCTGCAGAAAGAACAAGAACAGTAACCACACAAGCATTTCAAAATAAAAGCCAATTTAGATTATTTTATTTCTGCACTTCTCCAAAGTCCCACAATGAAGGTGGTTATTAATATTTTTTGTTTTCATTGAGGGGAAGTTAAAACAGACCAAGAACACTAAATAATGGGCGGGGGGTGAAAACGACAGGAGGGTTAAAGAGCAGTGTTAATTGGCAAAAACAAGCAGAACTGTCGCAGAACATCCAGCAGACATGCAGGCTTCCAGCTGAAGTAGCTCAGTTGGGAGACTGAAGATCTAAAGGTCCCTGGTTCAATCCCGGGTTTTGCCATCTGAGTGAGGTTCAGGCTCTGTTTTTTTTTTTTTTTTTTTCTTTTAAACCTACATTTCCAATATTCTCCCTCCTCTTTCAACCACACAATGAAATATTGTGAGGGCTGAAACCCAGGATTGAAACAGGGACCTTTAAACCTTCAATCTAACGCTCTCCCAAATGAGCTATTTCAGCACAGCACACAGTAGAAATGACATCTCATTATTGCTTCCATGACCTGGAAGTGGAACTAAAGGTGTGTCCCTATCACCGGCCTTGATGATGATAACTGAGCACCAGTGAGTGCTCTGCTCCTCTTAGATGAGTCCTAACAACAGCACTCAGCTGTGTCTCTCCCCAAATGGGAAACTTGGTCCATAAAGAGATGTAACCGTTGTTGGCAGGATTTGAACCTGCGCGGGGAAACCCCAATGGATTTCTAGTCCATCGCCTTAACCACTCGGCCACAACAACCACACACAGCAACGCTCCTGTGACTCAAGCATTGTGCTCCTCACTGAATAGGACTGAACAGGTGAGGGCTTTGGGACGGGGCTCACTGCAGCATCTGCTGTTGATAGCTGCAGAGTGATGTGCGCTTTCCTGTCAGTTCCTCCACAAAAGTTTCCATTAACTCCAGGAACAGTCGCTAAATTTAATTAAAAGGACACAAAGGCCACACTGTTGACACTGATCGAAGATTATGTTACAGCTTCAGCTGGTGTCTTCACTGTGACAAGTGTCTTGGATACTTCAGTCAGGATACTTCAAGTAACACAGACATCAAACTTCACACAGCTACATGTGGTTCCATGGTGTCATCATGAGCACTCTGGACTCTAAATCTGTCATTCATAACAGTTTTAGATTTAACTAAACTCTTCATGATTGTACCGCACAGCTTGGACAACCGGCAGTGTTGGGAGTCAAACCCATGCCTCTGAAGAGACTGGAACCTAAATCCAGCACCTTGGACTGCTCGGCCACACGACCACATAACTTCAGCTGTTTCACTGCAATAATGCCACATGTCTCACATTGTCTAACTTCTCAAAGTTGTGACTTTGGATGAAAGATACACTGTTACATGGATCAAAGGCAGCAGCTCTTCAGACTCACACATCATTCAAACCTTCAAGGAAGTGACACACTACGTTTGTCTTTGGAGCTTCATTAACAGAGTGCACTCTATTGTGGAGGTCATGAGAAAAAAATGGGAGGAGTCTTTGATCTCTGTGATGTCATTAGAACCTTTGTGACATCACAGAATCAGCATCTCCTTTGATGGAACAGGAAAAGATCAGACCTTGATATAAGCTTGTGGACACACAAGCTTGCCTTTTTTCTTTGTGTCAGACTTTCCTTCCTTAATTGTAGATACCTAACACTATACTTACGACAGTTGAATAGGGGTGCAGATTATTGGACACATTATGTGAAGGGCTCGTCCGGGATTTGAACCCAGGACCTCTCACACCCAAAGCGAGAATCATACCCCTAGACCAACGAGCCCTTGACACACATGTGAGAGGTAGCTGGATCGATGCCCACATTCGTCACAAATCCATGACTGTGGTGTTATTAGCACCACGCTCTAACTTGATGAAGATTTGATACAACCATTTTGTGGACTGAACTTCCATCAAAGGCTTGCAGAGAAACAACACGGTAAAGCAAAGCACAAAACTGTCCTGAGGATCTATCCCACATCGGTAACTCAAAGTGATGGTGGCCATTGGTCTGTAGGTTGGACAGTACATAAGTCACAGCACCAATCCAGAGAGAGTTGACCCTTCGATAGCTCTGTTGGTAGAGTGGAGGACTGTAGTGGTTCATCATTGAAATCCTTAGGTTGCTGGTTCAAATCCGGCTCGAAGGAGACCATTTTTTTCATCGGCCTCATCCAGCACAGTGATGAGTCTGCCTACAGACAGCAGGTGGACAGACTGGTCGTCTGGTGTGGTCAGAACCACCTGGAGCTAAATCTGAAGACAGTGGTTTTTTCAGGACACTTTATTTTAATCAAATTATGTACTAGACCGTAACTTCATTGTGAAGTTTTGACGTGAGTTAAAAAAAGAGGCCAAAACATTAGAGAACTTCATTCTCTGTTTGTTTTTTCCACAGAGGAAGTGAAGTCACACACCACATGATGTTTCTCTTTCCTGCTCCTCGTTAATATAGTGGACAGTATCTCTGCCTGTCACACAGAAGACTTCAAACCTTCAAACTACTGATGGACCGATATGAAATTTTTCCCTGATTCCGTTATCAGTATCTGTTAAAAATATTTTCCCTGACCGGGAATCGAACCCGGCGCCGAATCCTAGCCACTAGACCATCAGGGAGTGTGTGGATACTAAATGTTGTAGTGTGTGAGATTTTTGATGACTGAAAAGTTCTCCACCTCAGAACATTTTAAATGAATTTTAATTTTGTGTTTAGCAGAAGGAAATTTGGTGACGACTTTTCACAAGTGACAAAAATTGTTAAGAATCATAACAGTGAGGCATTTATGATTGCAACATGGCATGACATTCATCGAACTCCAATACAACATCAATACCAGTTAGTCAGAAAAATATGATGAGCCAAGTCCACTGTGACAAATAACAAAGGATTTTCTTTAGCATGAAATAAACTGTCACATAAATGTCCTGAATGTGCTGTGTGTAAATAATGAGGTTCATCAAAACAAAATGCTGAGTCCTACATTAAAACAAACCACTTTACCATCAACCTCAGCTGTAGTATACACATTACACTTCCATTACCAGATCCTCTGTATATAGATGTACATCAGAGTGGTGCTGTGGCTTAGCTGGTCAAAGCGCCTGTCTTGTAAACAGGAGATCCTGGGTTCAAATCCCAGCAGTGCCTTGCACCTAATGTTAGATGTTATAGATATAACAGACATCAACATGTAGAAATGTTGCTCTGCCATCCTTGGAAAATGGAAACAACCTGTATTTGTCCACACTACACGTGTGAAGAAATGCTAATTTTGAGCCTCTGTGCCATCTAATCAGGCAGTCTTTGTGTATTGTGGACTCACTTTGATGGGCAAATATGTACCGACGAGGATGGGATTCCAACCCACGCGTGCAGAGCACAATGGATTGAATCATTACAACCGTAACAATGCTCCACTGCCGCTCCACCAATCAAATCAGATTTATTTGTAGAGCACCAAATCACAACAAAGTTACATCAATCATTTTCACGTAAAGAGCAGGTCTAGACAAAACTCTAAAATTATTTAGAGACTCAACAGATCCCCCGATGAGCAAGCACTTGGTGCCAGTGGCAAGTCCTTTAAGAGGCAGAAACCTCGGGCAGAAGTAGGCTCAGGGGGGGCGGCCATCTGCCTCGACCGGTCGGGTTGAGAGAGAGAGACTGGCAGCTGGACACACGTGCCAGGATGGCTCAGCGGTCTGAGGCATTTCCTGTCTTTCACTGATCTCCAACATGACACGGATGCAAAAGTCAGACTATCTCACGTTCGCTTCAAATGGTTGAGCGCATGCGCAGAAAGGCGCACAAAAATGTCCCTGGACTGATCACTGTAACTTTGTGTTATTGTTGTATCTGATAAGTTAATGACCATAAACTTTCTATAAAAGTGGATGTGCTGGTTAAAAAGTACTGAGACTTCCACCTGCAGTCTATCTAATGACCACCAGGGGGCTGGTTGGAAGTGTCAGCAGTTAAAGCTCTTTAGTGTAGTGGACAGTATCTCCGCCTGTCACGCAAAGGACCGGGGTTCGATTCCACGACGGGGAAACCACGGGCATTTTTCTCTAATGTCTCATTAACCAGAGTGACAGAAGTGAACTCACACTGTATCTGACAGGAGGCCCCTGTGGGGCAGCCTTTGTGTTTACTTTACTTTGCCTTTGTGAAATCACATGTGATTCAGATGTAAACATTCATACATTCAGATGTAAAACATTTTGAGGTACAGAAAGCACCACACAAGCATTTGAAAATAAAGCTAATTTAGATAATTTTATTTGCATCTTTAGCTCAACAAAACGCAACACAGCGTGCCAGCATTCAACTTCCCAGCAGTGCCTCTTTATTGAAGTTTCAGGTTGTTGAGATAACCTCATGTAACTTCTTCTGCAGGAGTTTAGTCAGTAATTTGGTTGAGTGACTAAGCAGGATAATATGGAGCAGTAATTTCAGTAAGTTCCAACACCGTGGAGATGATGATGGAACTATATGAGGCTGCATCGAGGCAGCATCTTTCCCTAGTGGCTAGGATTCGGCGCTCTCAGCGCCGCGGCCCGGGTTCGATTCCCAGTCAGGGAAAGTGTTTTTACTGAAAAATACAGGTGATTGAAAAATTGAATTATTATGAACTCTCTCGAAATAGCTTTGAAAGCTGTTGATGAAGCTCAGTCGGTAGAGCATCAGACTTTTAATCTGAGGGTCCAGGGTTCAAGTCCCTGTTCCTGTCTTTCATTGATCTCCCAACAGCACTTGTCTCTGAGTGTCCCCTGCCAAACTGCAACTTTGAACAAGGGTCAGTGTTTAAGTCCCACCTGCCCCAACAAAATGCTGAAGAAACATGCCCATCTTAAAATGTTCAAATGAAAAGTCTCCATCTGATGTTCTTTTCATTTAGACTCCATGCAGGCTGTTCATGATTACTTTGTTTGTGTGTGGCTGTTGTGAATGTCAGATCTTTGTTGTTCATAAAGAAAGGCTTTAATAAAGATCAGAATGAAAAGGAACATTTCCTCCAGTTTGTCACACCCCACCTGTCATGTCTCTATTCCCCACCAGTGGGGTGGAGCCCACACTTTAAGAAAGGCGGCCCTATAAGCATCCAACAGCATCACTGAGTCAGGAGCAGCACAGTGACAACTGTACACATTACTGGAGGAAGAGATAAATGACATTCTGCATCTATTTGAGTCAGTGAGGAAACATGTGAAGAGAAGAAGCTGCTGTAGCACAGGCCGGTTAGCTCAGCTGGTTAGAGTGTGGTGCTAATAACGCCAAGGTCATGGGTTCAATCCCCATACTGGCCACAAGCACAGATGTGACACAGGAAATGATCATCACAGTGTTTAACTCGAAAAATTGTCTGCTCTGACAAATGTACTTTACTGTCTTAAAAAGCAATTTTCCGGCAATAATTTAGTGGAAGTGTGACGTAGTCACCAGATTTTACTCTGTTCTGAAGTATTGCTTGCTGAATGTGGTGACGTCATTTGGAGTGTTTTCATTGATCCGATTCTGAGTGTTACATTTGTCCCGTCTTACTTTAGTAACACTGCCATGTTTGAGTCGAAATAAATTCAGTGACTCTTTAAAATGATCGCGGTACGGATGCTAATCCCGTTAGCCGGGCTATGGCGTTTTCCATTGTATGTTAGCATGAAACGGACATAACGGACTTTATGTTCAGATAAAATGATGGCAGTAATGCTGGATTAAAATAACTTTGAATGCCATTTTAAATATCTGGATGTTCAGTCATTTGTGCTTTTATTCTGTGGATAACAAAGATATTCTTTCATTTTATTATTCTCTCTTCGGTCGAAAAAAAAAAGCCGAGTCCAGTCGAGGAGAGCCAATCATCAGAGAATCCGTGCAGATATAACCTGGGGTTATTTTGAGAGAGAAGGCTTCATCAGATGATTTCTCTTTTCTGCAGCTGCCTCTGTGGTTAGGTAAAGGTCCAAAGAGGATGTAGATCAGTGGTAGACGTTGTAATTATCCTGTTGTAAAAGGCTTGTTGCTCTAGGGGTATGATTCTCGCTTCGGGTGTGAGAGGGAGTTCAACTCCCAGACGAGCCCTTGGTATTATGTCGCCAATATCAGTTCCTGACCATCATGACTCTTCCCAAAGTTTGTCTCCTATGAAAAGCGGTCAATCACCAAATTTCCATCTGCACAACACATCAACAACCACTTTGTTTTGTCCAGAAACTGCAAGCAAAAGCTGTAATACAGGAAGTGATGAGCAGGAACTCCACTGAGAGTGAAGCACGTCTGGGGTTTGGATGCAGAATGTTCTGTTTATAAGACACTTTAAGCAGCTCAGCATCAGCACTGCAAGTTTCTCTGCAGTTTCATCTGGAGAGTTGGACCTGGTAGACCTCCAAACCTACCTGGGTCTGAAAAGAGACAACAAAACAAGCCTGAGATGCTGCAAATGTGATGCCTATGTTTGTACGGCCCACTCTGACCTGAGTGTCAAATGCCACTCACGTGCATGAATTCACATACACACAAACACACACACACACACCGGCGCCACCCGACAGCACGGTGTTTCCAGCATTTTGATGTTGGTTGATAAAGTACTTCGCAGTTTAAACATAACAGCTGAAAAAGAGGACATTTCACTTCTAATTCTCTTCTGATAGCCAGCAGGAGCTTCACTTGGACTTTGCTCACACATCTTTTTTTAAACAACACTTAACATTAACAACTAGACACTGGTGGGATTTGAACCCAGGATCTCCTGTTTGCAAGACAGGCGTTTTGACCAGCTAAGCCACAGCACCACGCTCTTAGCTGTAGGATGTGATGATGGAATTGTAATGTGCATGCTACAGTTGGGTTGGATGATAAAGGGGTGGAGTTTCTTTTTGTATTGTTTTAATGTCAGCTCTGCCTGGATACAACAGTGGTCAGGGCTGTATGATGTATGTTTATACTGAAACACTGACAGCTCTCCTCCATCTCACTCTTTTACTTACTCTGGGTTCCAGCCCTCGTTGGTGCAGCAGGCAGCACGTCAGTCTCATAATCTGAAGGGTTAGGGTTACCACCAGTAAAGGGACTAATGTTCATTGTATGCTGAAGATACCTCATCCTAAGTATCCCACAAAGTCAGGACTCCTGCCAAATCATCATATTTTGCTGACTAACTGGTATTGGAGTTGTAAGCTCCTTATTTTGGCCGTCTCTTGTTGCCGTATCTCCAAAGAGTCTTGTGTAGAAAAAACTGGAAGATCTGACAATGTTTTTGAAAGCAGATGCAGTATATCCAGATAACCTTTGAATTAACCTTCAACAGGTTTCAAACACATTTAGAGATCATTCACGATGGACCTAAAGTCAGACATTTTGGATAATTTTGCCAACACCGACGAGGATGGGATTCGAACCCACGCGTGCAGAGCACAATGGATTAGCAGTCCATCGCCTTAACCACTCGGCCACCTCGTCATGTTTGCACGCAGCTGAAGATGTGGTCTGAACACGGTCTGGTCTTTAGCCTCAATTAACTGTTCGTACAGTGTTTGGAAATGTTAGCACCTTGAGACTTCCGACATCGCTTTTTATCTCTCATTTCAGCATTAAGAAGCAATGCCTGCTATAAAAGGCATTCACGTGGAAGACCTAGAACCCGTGATGTGTTTCACTAAGAGCTCAGTCATCACACTCAACTGATGTTGTAAACAGGTTACATTCAGAGGAATAGAGGTAATTAGTAGCGATGGGATTCAAACCCACCCTTTGAAGAGACCGCTCATATAGGATACGCTATGGAGCTGTGTGAGGTTTGCTGTCTGGTTTCTTTAAAGTAATCATCAACAGCCTGTATGGAGTCTCCCCAACATCAGATGGAGACTAAAAGTTGTCCCCCTCTGACAGGAACTGCTTTTCTTTCAAATCTACTGCTGTAAGGTGTGTTCTTCTAGGTCTTGGTCTACTTTTGACTTTGACTTGACACAGTGGATCCTGGTGCCATGTGTTCACCAGGCAGGTGATACACCCTGACTGGTCTGCAGCTCAGCTGCCTCATGCAAAGCTGACTGCAATACACTGTGTAGCTGACACTGTCCCATCAAAGCTAACATTAACCACCACTGCCAGTTTGTTTCTTGTCAATGAAAACTAATCAGCTAATTCAGGCATTTTTCATCTCCCTGTGAACAAAAGTTATAGAAGCCAGTGAAAGATAATACCAACACCAGGTGGGCTGAAATGAGAAACATCACAGTCAACCAGAGTTCATGCTTGCGTATGAAAACATGTAGGTTTGGCAGGGGGCACCCAAATTTGAACTGCGTCTTCACTGTGGCAAGTGTCTTGTCAAGATCCTTCAAGTAACACAACCAGACAGCAAACTTCACACAGCTCCATGGTGTAATTGTTAGCACTCTACTGTAAATCTGTCATTCATAACATAACAGCGGGCGTTGTGCACCACGCAGTGGATGTAGCTCAGTGGAGAGATGTGTATTTGAAGCCTTCACTGTGGGACTTTGGAGAAGTGGATGGTGAACAGAACATCCTGCATTAGTGGCTCAGCCAGCAGAATTAGCTCAGCTGGGAGAGCGTTAGACTGAAGATCTAAAGGTCCCTGGTTCAATCCTGGGTTTTGGCATCAGAGGTGGTACCTGAGTGAGGTGCAAGCTCAAGTTTCTTTGACGTACATTTCCAATGTTCTCCCTCCTCTTTCAACCACACCATGAAATATTGTGAGGTTGGATGCGTCACGCTGACTGGTTGTGTGTCCAAAAGGCTGTTAAACACATCATTCTTCCATTTTCTCCTCCAAACAGTTTTGAGATTTCCCATAATGTCATATGTGTGTCATTTTTGCAGTGAAGCTGTGGTAGTGTGGCCGAGTGAGTCAATCTTGAAGTATTTAATTAAATGTAAAACTGTTATAAACGGAGTGTTGCATCAGTGGCCACCATCACTTCAAGTAACCCAAATGGGAAAGATCCTTATTGACAGCATTGTTGTGCTTTGCTACATCTGAGCTAAAGATACAAATAAAATGATCTAAACCGGCTTTTATTCTGAAATGATTTTTGGCGATTTTTTTTGGAGGATGTTTTGACTTTCTAGCAGCCCGGCTAGCTCAGTCGGTAGAGCATGAGACTCTTAATCTCAGGGTCGTGGGTTTGAGACCAACATGGATCGTTGGTCAGATTATGAGACTGAAACGCTGCCTACCACGCCTGGAACCCAGTGACCACGTGGCCTAACGGACAAGGCGTCTGACTTCGGATCAGAAGACTGAGGGTTCGAGTCCCTTCGTGGTTGGGCAGCTGTGTGAAGGTGAACAGACTAAACTGTGTCCATTTTACAGAAATCAGTGAGGTTTTTCAGATCTCCTCCACAGAAGGTGGATCTGATCAGGTCATGGCCAACACTGACCTCTGCTGCTTGATGCTGCCTTCATCCTGATGAATGTTGAAGCAATGAAATATGACAAGAACAGACACTAAACTGACAACAGGACATTAAAATGGGCCACACTCAGACCCCACACGGCCCAAAGGACAAGGTGTTTGACTTTGGATCAGAAGACCGAGGTAAAGATTTATGTTCACAGAGATCACAGAGAGTCTCTTGAACGGCTCTTTAATATGAATGATGGGAACCAAGTCACAGCCCCCTCACCATTTTTCTATTCGTGCCTCTGTGCCAGCAAATAAAATTTTGTGAAGGATGACAAAAGAAAGACACAAAAGGTGAACTGTGATGGCAGTAATCATGGTGTGAACACAGTCTGGCAGCTCTTCAGGGAAATACACAGAACAGTCTGTCTTTTCTGGACATGTTTGGTGTTTCTAACACAACACAGCTGCTTGTTAACTTTCTCCATAAATGCTTCTCTTTGGGATTGTCCTGCTCAGAAATTCAGTAAAAAAAAAAAGATGATTTGCTATTATAAATAGATTTCTTGAGGTCAGCTCCAACAACACAACCCTGATCCCTAATCACTGCAGTTAACAGTCCTCTCATCATATGCTAACGGTCCTCATGAATTTAAGAGGATCGTTGTCTGATCATTCTGTTCTTCAAACTGTTACCAAGACCACAGAAACTTCTTGCTGAAGGAGGACAACACATTTATTCAACACACTGAAAAAAAGTCCAGAGTCACAATTAATTATCCAACGTGTTTGTTGACTTGATTCACTTGGATTCAGTCAATGCTGCTTATTGGGGCAGCGTTAACTGACAAAGACAATAAAGAAGTAAAGAATCAATGTCTTCTAACTCAGATCACATCAGTCAGAGACACTGTTGATTCCTTTCTGCATGAGTGTTTCTCTTTGGGGTTGTCCTGTTTGCAATTTGGACAGTATGTTTTATTTATTTATATTTATTTTTTGAAATCAGCCAAAGTCATGAATTTGTCATAAACATTTCCCGAACATGATTCATGATGATTCATGATTCACGCTGCTGTGTCCTGGTATGAAGCACAGTGGTTCTGTCAATGTGTCCTTTCTTTCTTCTTACCTTATGTTACCTTAACTGTTAAATTCAGTGATAGCTACTTTTTGTTTTTTTACTTTTTTATTAATTTCCACCGTTATCTACGGTCATGCTAATTCTCAACTGAACATATATTCTTACTGGCTTCTTTTGTAAATATATTCATACATTTTATTTTTTACTTCATCTTTTATCTTTCTTATTTTATAATTATATTTTGTACCACAGAGTTGTCTTTAAAGTTTGTTATACGTTGTGTATGATGGCAATAAAAACATTCTAATTCTAATTCTTTGAGGTTGCTCTGGTGGAAATCTGACCCGTTTTTAATGATTTCTTGAGATCAGCTAAATCGATGAATTTGTCATCAACATTTCTGCAACTGAAGAACAGACTTGTGTTTTCAGAGCAGTAAGTGCTATTAGTTGGGGCAGAGTTTGTGATTTGAAATGTTTTTCATTCCGTCCAAGGATTAACCAGGACAGAGAGTTTATTTAACAATTTGGTGGAAAAAAGTTTTGGTTGGAATAAAAACAACAACAAAGATGGCCATTTTGAAAAGATTTGTTCAGATCAGCTGCAGCAACATTAATCACCAGAGTTAGCTGTCCTCTCACCATATGCTAACGGTCCTCATGAATTTAAGAGGATCGTTGTCTTCCTGATGGACTAAATGTGTTCTTCATTACAAACCATTACCAAGACCATTGAAACCGCCCGAACAAAGCAGACAGGGAGCTGTGGGAGTGGTTTCATTCAGGTATAAGATGGGCAAAAGCCTGAAAGGGAGTCCATTGGAACTGCAACACAACTGGGAAGTGGCTGCAAAGACTCTTTGGAGGAGATCATGTGAGGTAAAAATTTGAGCTCAATCTGACTTCTATTCTCTTTGCTCTCTTTTCCCCTTTCAGGGTTAATTCACAAAAACGACATTAATTCTTGGAGCCATGTTTTCTTCAGATCTAACTCGGATCACTCCAATCAGAGACACTGATGAAGTCTTTGTGCATAAGTGCTTCTCTTTGGGGTTGTCCTGGATGGAATTAAAGTTTTGATTTCTTTAAAACAGCTAAATTCGCGAATTTTTCATGAACATTTCCCGAACTGAAGCACAGACTTGTATTCTGAGAGCAGTAAGTGCTATTAGTTGGGGTAATGTTAGTGATTTCAAAAGCCAATCACAAGCAGATGAGGTTCTATCAATTTTTGGGTGGTGGGGGTTAAGAAAGTAATTTGAAAGTCACAAATGTTACCTTAACTTGAGCACTGACTTGGCGGTTGAATTCAGTAAGTGCTACTTGTTGGGGCAGTGCTGACTGACAAAAACAACAACATCTTCTTAGAATACAACACTGATCATTTCAATTATGAAACACTGATGACGTCCTTTTGTACAAGTGCTTCTCTTTGGGGTTGTCCTGGATGGAGTTAAAACCAGTTTTGATAAATTTCTTAAAAGCAGCTGAATTTGTCATCAACCTTTCCTGAACCGAAGCACAGACTTGTGTTCAGAAAGTAGTACATGCTCTTTGTTGGTGCTGTGTCAATGAATAACACAAATTCAAATCTCTAGTTTTGGTTGGAAAACAAAAGAAAACAAAAAAAAGCATTTTGAACAGATTTGGTCAGATCAGCTGCAGCAACACTCCCCTAATAACCAATCACCACAGTTAGCTGCCGTCTCACCATATGCTAAAGGACTTCATGAATTTAAGAGGATCGTTGTCTGTTCCTGATATGAACCATTACCAAGACCATTGAAACCGTCTCAACAAAGTAGACAGGTGGGAGTGGTTTCATTCAGACACAACAGGGAAGTGGCTGCAAGACTCTTTGGGGTCATGTGTGAGCTATGTGAGCTATGTGAGCTATTTAACCCGGATCACTCCAATCAGAGACACTGATGAAGTCTTTGTGCATAAGTGCTTCTCTTTGGGGTTGTCCTGGTTGGAATTTGGACAAAAATGATGAGCAATGCCATTCATTCTCCGTCAATCACCCCAACCGCAACTGCTATCAATGATTTGGGGGTGAGGGTTAAGAAAGTAATCTAAAAGTCACAAATGTTACCTTAACCTGAGCACTGACTTGACTGTTGATTTCAGTAAGTGCTACTTGTTGGGGCAGTGCTGACTGACAAACACAACAGGAGGTTTGGGAGCAATTTCAAAATCTAACTCTGATCATTTCAATCAGAGACATTGGTGATTCAACAACATCCTATCAACCAGGGTTGTCCTGGTTGGAATATTGAGGAAAAGTTAGTTAGCAGGATTAGTTGTGTAATGTATTCATTTGTCATCAGCATTTCCCCAACTGAAGCACAGACTTGTGTTCTGAGAGCAGTAAGTGCTATTTGTTGGGGTATGTTGGTGATTTCAGAAGTTTTCCTTCCTTTACCCATTTCCCATTAGATTCTTAGAATCTAACTCAGATCACCTCAATCAGAAACACTGATGAATTATTTGTGCACAAGTGCTTCTCTTTGGGGTTGTCCTGGTTAGAGTTTCAACAAAATGATCAAGATTCCCATTTTGAACAGATTTCTCCTGATCAATTGAAACAACACTACCCTAATCACTAATCACCAGAGTTAGGTCAGAATGAAAGCTTAATGTGACTTGATGAGAGACATTGATGATTATTTTCTGCATGGATGTTTCTGTTTTCTATGCTTTTTCCCCTTTCAGTTTCTGGTCTTTCAGTCTTGGAGCCATGTTTTCTTCAGCTCTAACTCGGAACTCTCCAATGAGACACACTGATGAATTTTTGTGCATAAGTGCTTCTGGATTCCTCTGGATGGAATTTGGACAAAAGTTATAACCAGTTTCAGTAGATTTCTTGAGATCATGAATTTGTCATCGACAATTCCCAAACTGAAACACAGACTTGTGTTATGGGAGCAGTGAGTGCTGTTTGTTGGGGTAATGTTGATGATTTGAAAAGTCAATCAAAGAGAGCTGAAGACTGACAAGGAAGGAATTTGAACCCATATGTGCAGAGCACAACGGATTAACATTCCATCACCTTAACCACTTGGGCACCTCATGATGTTTTCTGGCTGTTGGTAAGAAATGCACATTGTCCAAAAAAAGATTTATCTCAGCTTATTCCCCACGCTGTTGGTCAGTAGCTTGGAAGGCAGCTCTGCTGACCATGATACCACCATCACATGAAAAGAACATGAGATTTAACAGATTCTCTCCTTGTGAATCAAGGAGACTAGACCAGAGACCTGCAATCCTTGTTTCCACACACATAGATTGCTGAAAGTGAAACTGCTTCCGCACAACAATAAGTTCTTGGGTTCAGTTCCCGGCCTGGAGCTGCATGTAGGGTGGAGCCAGGTGATCAGAATGAGGATGCAACTTTAAGGAGGAGATTGAAGTTGTTCTTTGGGTATTCAGACAGGAAGTGTCATTTCTCCTAACATGTATCATGATTCTTGTGCTGGACGTCAGGAGTGAAGGCAGCAACTCCAACAGTTCATCCAATATGACCAGGACTGTGGCAGCAAAAAGAAGAAGCATGAAAGAATCCTACCAACCGTTGTTGGTAGGATTTGAACCTGCAATACAGACAAACCAGGTTAAGTCCAAATAGTTCCAGTTTTGTTGTTGCTTCTGTCTGCAGAACTCAAAGGTATCTGGCAGGACCATGATTGCCTTTTGGGCTTCATTAACAGAGTGCACTCTCCTGTGGAGGTCATGACAAAAAAGTGGGAGGAGTCTTTGATCTCTTTGATGTCATTAGAACCTTTGTGACATCACAGAATCAGCATCTCCTTTGATGGTTACTGATGGAACAGGAAAAGGAGATGCTCTTTGCTCTTTTTCCCCTTTCAGTGTTAATTTACAAAAACAGGAGCTTTAGCAAATCAGCTGAATTTGTGCATTTGTCACCAACGTTTCCCCAACTGGAGCACAGACTTGTGTTCTGAGAGCAGTAAGTGCTATTTTTGGGGTAGTGTTGGTGATTTCAGAGGTCAATCACAAGTCAGCAAGTTTTATCAATGATATGGAGGGTGGAGGGTTAAGAAAGTAGTTAGAAAGTCACAAATGTTACCTTAAAGGGCATATTGCAGGTTAATGACCACAATGTTTAAAAAAATAATATTGGAAATGTGAAAGTGAAAGTGAAGGAGGTAAAATGTCCACAGC
This sequence comes from Echeneis naucrates, assembly GCF_900963305.1. NCBI lineage: Eukaryota > Metazoa > Chordata > Actinopteri > Carangiformes > Echeneidae > Echeneis > Echeneis naucrates. The sequence goes on from NC_042512.1 coordinate 3,315,829, forward strand.
AGAAGTCCTGCGGGGTTTTGTCACCGACAGGGAAGAAACACAAGAAGAAATGCTTGTGACAAGTTGTGACAAATTCTTGATGGTATCTGTATCTGTTCTAATCAGTTTAATATCTGATACGTCCTCTACCCGGGGACCATATATTAAATGTGATCAAACTGTTGAAGGAGAACGAGCAGCTTCTTCCTCACTGACTCACTCAACTTCTGTCTCCTGGGTTTGGATTTGAGCCTCTTTCTCAGGAGCACACACAGAAAAAACAGCAGCAACCACTTTGTTTTGTCCAGAAACTGCAAGCAAAAGCTGTAATACAGGAAGTGATGAGCAGGAACTCCACTGAGAGTGAAGCACTGCAGGGGTTTGGATGCAACATGTCCTGTTTATAAGACAGACACTTTAAGCAGCTCAGCATCAGTACTGCAAGTTTCTCTGCAGTTTCATCTGGAGAGTTGGACCTGGTAGACCTCCAAGCCTACCTGGGTCTGAAAAGAGACAACAAAACAAGCCTGAGATGCTGCAAATGTGATGCCTATGTTTGTACGGCCCACTCTGACCTGAGTGTCAAATGCCACTCACGTGCATGAATTCACATACACACAAACACACACACACACACTGGCGCCACCCGACAGCACGGTGTTTCCAGCATTTTGATGTTGGTTCATAATGTACTTCGCAGTTTAAACATAACAGCTGAAAAAGAGTATATTTCACTTCTAAATCCCTTCAGATAGCCAGCAGGAGCTTCACTTGGACTTTGCTCACGCTTCTTTTTTAACAATACAACATTGACAATGAGGCACTGCTGGGATTTGAACCCAGGATCTCCTGTTTACAAGACAGGCGCTTTGACCAGCTAAGCCACAGCACCACTCTCTCTGCTGTAGGATGTGATGATGGAATTGTAATGTGCATGCTACAGTTGGGTTGGATGATAAAGGGTGGAGTTTCTTTTTGTATTGTTTTAAAGTCAGCTCTGCCTGGATACAACAGTGGTCAGGGCTGTATGATGTATGTTTATACTGAAACACTTACAGCTCTCCTCCATCTCCCTCTTTTACTTACTCTGGGTTCCAGCCCTCGTTGGTGCAGCAGGCAGCACGTCAGTCTCATAATCTGAAGGGTTAGAATTACCGCCAGTAAAGGGACTAATGTTCATTGTATGCTGAAGATACCTCATCCTAAGTATCCCACAAAGTCAGGACTCCTGCCAAATCATCATATTTTGCTGACTAACTGGTATTGGAGTTGTAAGCTCCTTATTTTGGCCGTCTCTTGTTGCCGTATCTCCAAAGAGTCTTGTGTAGAAAAAACTGGAAGATCTGACAATGTTTTTGAAAGCAGATGCAGTATATCCAGATAACCTTTGAATTAACCTTCAACAGGTTTCAAACACATTTAGAGATCATTCACGATGGACCTAAAGTCAGACATTTTGGATAATTTTGCCGACAGACTAAAGTGACACCGACGAGGATGGGATTCGAACCCACGCGTGCCGAGCACAATGGATTAGCAGTCCATCGCCTTAACCACTCGGCCACCTCGTCATGTTTGCAAGCAGCTGAAGATGTGGTCTGAACACGGTCTGGTCTTTAGCCTCAATTAACTGTTCGTACAGTGTTTGGAAATGTTAGCACCTTGAGACTTCCGACATAGCTTTTTATCTCTCATTTCAGCATTAAGAAGCAATGCCTGCTATAAAAGGCATTCACGTGGAAGACCTAGAACCCGTGATGTGTTTCACTAAGAGCTCAGTCATCACACTCAACTGATGTTGTAAACAGGTTACATTCAGAGGAATAGAGGTAATTAGTAGCGATGGGATTCAAACCCACCCTTTGAAGAGACCGCTCATATAGGATACGCTATGGAGCTGTGTGAGGTTTGCTGTCTGGTTTCTTTAAAGTAATCATCAACAGCCTGTATGGAGTCTCCCCAACATCAGATGGAGACTAAAAGTTGTCCCCCTCTGACAGGAACTGCTTTTCTTTCAAATCTACTGCTGTAAGGTGTGTTCTTCTAGGTCTTGGTCTACTTTTGACTTTGACTTGACACAGTGGATCCTGGTGCCATGTGTTCACCAGGCAGGTGATGCCCCCTGACTGGTCTGCAGCTCAGCTGCCTCATGCACAGCTGACTGCAATACACTGTGTAGCTGACACTGTCCCATCAAAGCTAACATTAACCACCACTGCCAGTTTGTTTCTTGTCAATGAAAACTAATCAGCTAATTCAGGCATTTTTCATCTCCCTGTGAACAAAAGTTATAGAAGCCAGTGAAAGATAATACCAACACCAGGTGGGCTGAAATGAGAAACATCACAGTCAACCAGAGTTCATGCTTGCGTATGAAAACATGTAGGTTTGGCAGGGGGCACCCAAATTTGAACTGCGTCTTCACTGTGGCAAGTGTCTTGTCAAGATCCTTCAAGTAACACAACCAGACAGCAAACTTCACACAGCTCCATGGTGTAATTGTTAGCACTCTACTGTAAATCTGTCATTCATAACATAACAGCGGGCGTTGTGCACCACGCAGTGGATGTAGCTCAGTGGAGAGATGTGTATTTGAAGCCTTCACTGTGGGACTTTGGAGAAGTGGATGGTGAACAGAACATCCTGCATTAGTGGCTCAGCCAGCAGAATTAGCTCAGCTGGGAGAGCGTTAGACTGAAGATCTAAAGGTCCCTGGTTCAATCCTGGGTTTTGGCATCAGAGGTGGTACCTGAGTGAGGTGCAAGCTCAAGTTTCTTTGACGTACATTTCCAATGTTCTCCCTCCTCTTTCAACCACACCATGAAATATTGTGAGGTTGGATGCGTCACGCTGACTGGTTGTGTGTCCAAAAGGCTGTCAAACACATCTTTCTTCCATTTTCTCCTCCAAACAGTTTTGAGATTTCCCATAATGTCATATGTGTGTCATTTTTGCAGTGAAGCTGTGGTAGTGTGGCCGAGTGAGTCAATCTTGAAGTATTTAATTAAATGTAAAACTGTTATAAACGGAGTGTTGCATCAGTGGCCACCATCACTTCAAGTAACCCAAATGGGAAAGATCCTTATTGACAGCATTGTTGTGCTTTGCTACATCTGAGCTAAAGATACAAATAAAATGATCTAAACCGGCTTTTATTCTGAAATGATTTTTGGCGATTTTTTTTGGAGGATGTTTTGACTTTCTAGCAGCCCGGCTAGCTCAGTCGGTAGAGCATGAGACTCTTAATCTCAGGGTCGTGGGTTTGAGACCAACATGGATCGTTGGTCAGATTATGAGACTGAAACGCTGCCTACCACACCTGGAACCCAGTGACCACGTGGCCTAACGGACAAGGCGTCTGACTTCGGATCAGAAGACTGAGGGTTCGAGTCCCTTCGTGGTTGGGCAGCTGTGTGAAGGTGAACAGACTAAACTGTGTCCATTTTACAGAAATCAGTGAGGTTTTTCAGATCTCCTCCACAGAAGGTGGATCTGATCAGGTCATGGCCAACACTGACCTCTGCTGCTTGATGCTGCCTTCATCCTGATGAATGTTGAAGCAATGAAATATGACAAGAACAGACACTAAACTGACAACAGGACATTAAAATGGGCCACACTCAGACCCCACACGGCCCAAAGGACAAGGTGTTTGACTTTGGATCAGAAGACCGAGGTAAAGATTTATGTTCACAGAGATCACAGAGAGTCTCTTGAACGGCTCTTTAATATGAATGATGGGAACCAAGTCACAGCCCCCCTCACCATTTTTCTATTCGTGCCTCTGTGCCAGCAAATAAAATTTTGTGAAGGATGACAAAAGAAAGACACAAAAGGTGAACTGTGATGGCAGTAATCAAGGTGTGAACACAGTCTGGCAGCTCTTCAGGGAAATACACAGAACAGTCTGTCTTTTCTGGACATGTTTGGTGTTTCTAACACAACACAGCTGCTTGTTAACTTTCTCCATAAATGCTTCTCTTTGGGATTGTCCTGCTCAGAAATTCAGTAAAAAAAAAAAGATGATTTGCTATTATAAATAGATTTCTTGAGGTCAGCTCCAACAACACAACCCTGATCCCTAATCACTGCAGTTAACAGTCCTCTCATCATATGCTAACGGTCCTCATGAATTTAAGAGGATCGTTGTCTGATCATTCTGTTCTTCAAACTGTTACCAAGACCACAGAAACTTCTTGCTGAAGGAGGACAACACATTTATTCAACACACTGAAAAAAAGTCCAGAGTCACAATTAATTATCCAACGTGTTTGTTGACTTGATTCACTTGGATTCAGTCAATGCTGCTTACTGGGGCAGCGTTAACTGACAAAGACAATAAAGAAGTAAACAATCAATGTCTTCTAACTCAGATCACATCAGTCAGAGACACTGTTGATTCCTTTCTGCATGAGTGTTTCTCTTTGGGGTTGTCCTGTTTGCAATTTGGACAGTATGTTTTATTTATTTATATTTATTTTTTGAAATCAGCCAAAGTCATGAATTTGTCATAAACATTTCCCGAACATGATTCATGATGATTCATGATTCACGCTGCTGTGTCCTGGTATGAAGCACAGTGGTTCTGTCAATGTGTCCTTTCTTTCTTCTTACCTTATGTTACCTTAACTGTTAAATTCAGTGATAGCTACTTTTTGTTTTTTTACTTTTTTATTAATTTCCACCGTTATCTACGGTCATGCTAATTCTCAACTGAACATATATTCTTACTGGCTTCTTTTGTAAATATATTCATACATTTTATTTTTTACTTCATCTTTTATCTTTCTTATTTTATAATTATATTTTGTACCACAGAGTTGTCTTTAAAGTTTGTTATACGTTGTGTATGATGGCAATAAAAACATTCTAATTCTAATTCTTTGAGGTTGCTCTGGTGGAAATCTGACCCGTTTTTAATGATTTCTTGAGATCAGCTAAATCGATGAATTTGTCATCAACATTTCTGCAACTGAAGAACAGACTTGTGTTTTCAGAGCAGTAAGTGCTATTAGTTGGGGCAGAGTTTGTGATTTGAAATGTTTTTCATTCCGTCCAAGGATTAACCAGGACAGAGAGTTTATTTAACAATTTGGTGGAAAAAAGTTTTGGTTGGAATAAAAACAACAACAAAGATGGCCATTTTGAAAAGATTTGTTCAGATCAGCTGCAGCAACATTAATCACCAGAGTTAGCTGTCCTCTCACCATATGCTAACGGTCCTCATGAATTTAAGAGGATCGTTGTCTTCCTGATGGACTAAATGTGTTCTTCATTACAAACCATTACCAAGACCATTGAAACCGCCCGAACAAAGCAGACAGGGAGCTGTGGGAGTGGTTTCATTCAGGTATAAGATGGGCAAAAGCCTGAAAGGGAGTCCATTGGAACTGCAACACAACTGGGAAGTGGCTGCAAAGACTCTTTGGAGGAGATCATGTGAGGTAAAAATTTGAGCTCAATCTGACTTCTATTCTCTTTGCTCTCTTTTCCCCTTTCAGGGTTAATTCACAAAAACGACATTAATTCTTGGAGCCATGTTTTCTTCAGATCTAACTCGGATCACTCCAATCAGAGACACTGATGAAGTCTTTGTGCATAAGTGCTTCTCTTTGGGGTTGTCCTGGATGGAATTAAAGTTTTGATTTCTTTAAAACAGCTAAATTCGCGAATTTTTCATGAACATTTCCCGAACTGAAGCACAGACTTGTATTCTGAGAGCAGTAAGTGCTATTAGTTGGGGTAATGTTAGTGATTTCAAAAGCCAATCACAAGCAGATGAGGTTCTATCAATTTTTGGGTGGTGGGGGTTAAGAAAGTAATTTGAAAGTCACAAATGTTACCTTAACTTGAGCACTGACTTGGCGGTTGAATTCAGTAAGTGCTACTTGTTGGGGCAGTGCTGACTGACAAAAACAACAACATCTTCTTAGAATACAACACTGATCATTTCAATTATGAAACACTGATGACGTCCTTTTGTACAAGTGCTTCTCTTTGGGGTTGTCCTGGATGGAGTTAAAACCAGTTTTGATAAATTTCTTAAAAGCAGCTGAATTTGTCATCAACCTTTCCTGAACCGAAGCACAGACTTGTGTTCAGAAAGTAGTACATGCTCTTTGTTGGTGCTGTGTCAATGAATAACACAAATTCAAATCTCTAGTTTTGGTTGGAAAACAAAGAAAACAAAAAAAAGCATTTTGAACAGATTTGGTCAGATCAGCTGCAGCAACACTCCCCTAATAACCAATCACCACAGTTAGCTGCCGTCTCACCATATGCTAAAGGACTTCATGAATTTAAGAGGATCGTTGTCTGTTCCTGATATGAACCATTACCAAGACCATTGAAACCGTCTCAACAAAGTAGACAGGTGGGAGTGGTTTCATTCAGACACAACAGGGAAGTGGCTGCAAGACTCTTTGGGGTCATGTGTGAGCTATGTGAGCTATGTGAGCTATTTAACCCGGATCACTCCAATCAGAGACACTGATGAAGTCTTTGTGCATAAGTGCTTCTCTTTGGGGTTGTCCTGGTTGGAATTTGGACAAAAATGATGAGCAATGCCATTCCTTCTCCGTCAATCACCCCAACCGCAACTGCTATCAATGATTTGGGGGTGAGGGTTAAGAAAGTAATCTAAAAGTCACAAATGTTACCTTAACCTGAGCACTGACTTGACTGTTGATTTCAGTAAGTGCTACTTGTTGGGGCAGTGCTGACTGACAAACACAACAGGAGGTTTGGGAGCAATTTCAAAATCTAACTCTGATCATTTCAATCAGAGACATTGGTGATTCAACAACATCCTCTCAACCAGGGTTGTCCTGGTTGGAATATTGAGGAAAAGTTAGTTAGCAGGATTAGTTGTGTAATGTATTCATTTGTCATCAGCATTTCCCCAACTGAAGCACAGACTTGTGTTCTGAGAGCAGTAAGTGCTATTTGTTGGGGTATGTTGGTGATTTCAGAAGTTTTCCTTCCTTTACCCATTTCCCATTAGATTCTTAGAATCTAACTCAAATCACCTCAATCAGAAACACTGATGAATTATTTGTGCACAAGTGCTTCTCTTTGGGGTTGTCCTGGTTAGAGTTTCAACAAAATGATCAAGATTCCCATTTTGAACAGATTTCTCCTGATCAATTGAAACAACACTACCCTAATCACTAATCACCAGAGTTAGGTCAGAATGAAAGCTTAATGTGACTTGATGAGAGACATTGATGATTATTTTCTGCATGGATGTTTCTGTTTTCTATGCTTTTTCCCCTTTCAGTTTCTGGTCTTTCAGTCTTGGAGCCATGTTTTCTTCAGCTCTAACTCGGAACTCTCCAATGAGACACACTGATGAATTTTTGTGCATAAGTGCTTCTGGATTCCTCTGGATGGAATTTGGACAAAAGTTATAACCAGTTTCAGTAGATTTCTTGAGATCATGAATTTGTCATCGACAATTCCCAAACTGAAACACAGACTTGTGTTATGGGAGCAGTGAGTGCTGTTTGTTGGGGTAATGTTGATGATTTGAAAAGTCAATCAAAGAGAGCTGAAGACTGACAAGGAAGGAATTTGAACCCATATGTGCAGAGCACAACGGATTAACATTCCATCACCTTAACCACTTGGGCACCTCATGATGTTTTCTGGCTGTTGGTAAGAAATGCACATTGTCCAAAAAAAGATTTATCTCAGCTTATTCCCCACGCTGTTGGTCAGTAGCTTGGAAGGCAGCTCTGCTGACCATGATACCACCATCACATGAAAAGAACATGAGATTTAACAGATTCTCTCCTTGTGAATCAAGGAGACTAGACCAGAGACCTGCAATCCTTGTTTCCACACACATAGATTGCTGAAAGTGAAACTGCTTCCGCACAACAATAAGTTCTTGGGTTCAGTTCCCGGCCTGGAGCTGCATGTAGGGTGGAGCCAGGTGATCAGAATGAGGATGCAACTTTAAGGAGGAGATTGAAGTTGTTCTTTGGGTATTCAGACAGGAAGTGTCATTTCTCCTAACATGTATCATGATTCTTGTGCTGGACGTCAGGAGTGAAGGCAGCAACTCCAACAGTTCATCCAATATGACCAGGACTGTGGCAGCAAAAAGAAGAAGCATGAAAGAATCCTACCAACCGTTGTTGGTAGGATTTGAACCTGCAATACAGACAAACCAGGTTAAGTCCAAATAGTTCCAGTTTTGTTGTTGCTTCTGTCTGCAGAACTCAAAGGTATCTGGCAGGACCATGATTGCCTTTTGGGCTTCATTAACAGAGTGCACTCTCCTGTGGAGGTCATGACAAAAAAGTGGGAGGAGTCTTTGATCTCTTTGATGTCATTAGAACCTTTGTGACATCACAGAATCAGCATCTCCTTTGATGGTTACTGATGGAACAGGAAAAGGAGATGCTCTTTGCTCTTTTTCCCCTTTCAGTGTTAATTTACAAAAACAGGAGCTTTAGCAAATCAGCTGAATTTGTGCATTTGTCACCAACGTTTCCCCAACTGGAGCACAGACTTGTGTTCTGAGAGCAGTAAGTGCTATTTTTGGGGTAGTGTTGGTGATTTCAGAGGTCAATCACAAGTCAGCAAGTTTTATCAATGATATGGAGGGTGGAGGGTTAAGAAAGTAGTTAGAAAGTCACAAATGTTACCTTAAAGGGCATATTGCAGGTTAATGACCACAATGTTTAAAAAAATAATATTGGAAATGTGAAAGTGAAAGTGAAGGAGGTAAAATGTCCACAGCAGAAGTCCTGCGGGGTTTTGTCACCGACAGGGAAGAAACACAAGAAGAAATGCTTGTGACAAGTTGTGACAAATTCTTGATGGTATCTGTATCTGTTCTAATCAGTTTAATATCTGATACGTCCTCTACCCGGGGACCATATATTAAATGTGATCAAACTGTTGAAGGAGAACGAGCAGCTTCTTCCTCACTGACTCACTCAACTTCTGTCTCCTGGGTTTGGATTTGAGCCTCTTTCTCAGGAGCACACACAGAAAAAATAAGATTTTCTATTCCAACAATATACGTGATGTCGTCGTGTATGAATGAATGTTTCACTGATGCACAAATCCACAACACACTGTGTGATGTCACTGGAGATCAAAGGCATTTCCTGCCTTTCATTGATCTCCCACGCGACACAGATTCATACGTCACTCTCTCACGGTCGCTTCAAATGAATGAGTGCATGCAGTTTCTGTCGTGTAGTGGTTGTCATGTTTACATCACACACAAAAAGTCTCTTCACAGTTCCTCGTTAGTATAGTGGACAGTATCTCCGCCTGTCACGCGGAAGACCGGGGTTCGATTCCCCGACGGGGAGAGCACGTGTGTGTTTCTATAATATGTTATTAACCAGAGTGCGAGAAGTAAACAAAATGGCAACACTGCCACAGGACTCCGTTGTAGCTCTCTTCCGGTCAGCTCAGCTGGCTAACATGAACCACGTGACCACCCCGCGGTGAGATCAGGGAGTGTCGGGACTCTTCTCTCTCTGTGACACTGGATCTGTCTGTCTGTATCCATGTCAGAAACTCTGAACTTCTTTAAAACACGGTGGATTTACTGATATGAAAGTGTCCAGCAGTCCATGATGGATCATTATAGAAAGATATCAACTTCAATTCAAACACATTGTTGGATATAAACACAGAAATTAAAATAATCATCTGCAGCTTTTTTCTAATGTTAAAATGAATGAAGTCAGATCACAGACTGTTGTGTTGTTGGTCTCTGGTCCTCTGCTGCAGGTGGAGAGTCCTTCAGTTTGTGGAGGATTTCAGTGAAAATAAAGGATGAGGTGGTGTTGTGTGTATAGTGGCAGCATAAAGACTGGGTCCCGCTGTCTTACTCAGGCTGAACTACAGCGTCTATTCACGGGGGCTTTGACCTGCTCCGTGTCCGACCTGGGCCGGTGCACCCCTCCTTAGACGACCTGGTGATCCCGGGCTCCCCCCGGAGCACCATATCGATACCGAACTTAGTGCGGACACCCGATCGACATAGTCCGCTGCAGCCCAGAGCTCCTGAGCTCAAACGCTCCTCCAGCCTCAGCCTCCCGGTAACTTGGATTACAGGCGAGGGACACACTTCCTTTACGACAGTGACGTCATCGGAATTTCCATAAATCTTTTCTGACTTCTAACTTCAAGGGTTTGAATTCACTGATGAATAATAAAGTCTAATAATGTGAAATTGAAAACTGATGCTTTTAGTATTTCCATAAGCCTTTTCTGACTTCTAACTTCCCCTGCACAGTGATTTATCATGAAGTCTTTATCAGTGTGCTTCTAATGTGCAAATAAACTAAACTAAAGCAGACAGCAACAAAAAGGGAGACACACAGAGACTGAACAGGCTGATCAGGAGAACAGGCTCTGTGGTCGGCCTGACTCTGGACTCTGTGCAGCTTGTGTAGAAACAGTTTATTCCATTAGACACCTGAAACACCTCCTTTGTGGAGAAACTGTCAGGAAAGATACACTGTTTCTGAGATGATCATTAATAATCAATCAATGTTCTGAATGGTGACAGTGGGGCAGCCTTTGTGTTTACATCTGAAATTCTAAATAAATCTGATTGGCGGAGTGGCAGTGGAGTATTGTTACAGTTATAATGACACCATTTTCAAATATAACCAATCATAGATCACAAACAGGCAATCAGGCCCTTAACCACGCTACACCACTCTGCTGTAAACCACCCCAGATGGGACTCGAACCCACAATCCCTGGCTTAGGAGGCCAGTGCCCTGGGATTTCCACCTGCAGTGTATCAAATGACCACGAGGGGGCAGCTTGGAAAATGAAGTCAGATCTTATTGAAGAGCATCAGACTTTTAATCTGAGGATCCAGGGTTCAGGTGCTGCAGCTTCTTCCCAATGGCTGTTTTTTGTCATCACATGTACCTTTGTGTACCGAGTGGCCGAGTGGTTAAGGCGATGGACTGCTAATCCATTGTGCTCTGCACGCGTGGGTTCGAATCCCATCCTCGTCGGTGTTCAGCTGGCTCTAGTCTGTCTGAGTTGTACCCTGCTGTTGAGCAGATTGAAATGTGGTGATTGCCCTTTTTTAACAGGAGACAAACTTTGTTAAGAGTCATGATGGTCACTACACTACAGAAACTGCATGCACTCATTCATTTGAAGCGAACGTCAGAGTGTGACGTATCCATCTGTGTCGCGTGGGGCATCAATGAAAGGCAGGAAATGCCTTTGATCTCCAGTGACGGCACACAGTCTCGTTGTGGAGTTATTAGGTGTTGATTCTGCAAAAATGGTCCAGTGCGGTGAAATGGTCCATAGAAGTCTAACATCACCGAAACATGTTAACCAGACAGTGTTCAAGGATTTGAGGTTGAAACCACTAAATTCTCATAATTAACTAAAGCTGTGTCTGTTACATCTGTAACATTTAACATTATGCACAAGGCACTGCTGGGATTTGAACCCAGGATCTCCTGTTTACAAGACAGGCGCTTTGACCAGCTAAGCCACAGCACCACTCTGAAGTACATGTATATACAGAGGATCTGGTGATGGAAGTGTAATGTGTATACTGCAGCTGAGGTTGATGGTAAAGTGGTTTGTTTTAATGTAGGAGCAAAAGTTGAACAATATGGAGACTTTACTTGGGACAGTTGCCATTGGAAGCTTGTTCACATTGTGAAGCTTTTAAATGCAGTTTATTTTACTGAGGACAAAGAAAAAGACAAATTCACTTGTAGGGCTGCTGGTAAAACAGGGACAGTCTGAGATTGCTTGGACATCCTGACTGCACAAAAGAGAGACATTTCAGGATGCCTGATCCAACAAACATTTGGCTCCTGGCCCAGTTTGGTTCTTTCTTCTGTCTGCAGAACGCAAAGTTATCTGGCAGGACCATGATTGTCTTTGGAGCTTCATTAACAGAGTGCACTCTACTGTGGAGGTCATGAGAAAAAAGTGGGAGGAGTCTTTGATCTCTTTGATGTCATTAGAACCTTTGTGACAGACCTTTGTGTTTTCTTCCTCTACGATACAGACACAAACTGGCGGTACTGATGCTGAGCTGCTTAAAGTGTCTGTCTTGTAAACAGGACATTCTGCATTCAAACCCCAGCAGTGATTCGCTCTCAGTCAGAGTTGACCTCACCCGAAGTACCCCATAACTCTTGGCAAATGACTTTTTATGACCTGCTTGTTTTGACCTACATTTCCAATATTCTGCCTCCTCTTTCAACCACACCATGAAATATTGTGAGGTTGAATGCTGCACGCTGACTGCTTGTGTGTCCAAATGGCTTCAAAGACATCTTTTTGCCATGAACTCCTCCAAACCTTTGGACACAGCTTTGAGCTTTCTCACAGGTGACACAGGTGTGCTGTATTCAGGCTCCAGTCTCTTGGCATGGGTTCAAATCCCACCACTGCCAGGTCATCTCTCTCTCTGCCATTATTTAATATAATAATATATATTATATTTATAACATAATAATATACATTATATTATAATATATATATATGATATTTATAATATATGCATAGAAATACCAGAACGAAAGACAAAGAATTCATCAGTGTCTCTGATTGGAGTAAATCAATAGATTCTGTAACTGAAGTCATCTAACGTCTAAGAAGACATCAATTCCATGACTTGTGTTTGGTAGTTAACACAGCACCAAGAAATAACACTATTAAATTCAAAACTCAAGTAAACGTTGAGGTTGCGTAATTAATTGCGACTTTCACTTTGTGGTGGCAGTTATGGCTCCCACCAAACCTGCTGTTGCCTTTGTCAGTCAGCACTGCCTCAACAAATTGCACTTAGTGAATTCAACAGCCAAGTCAGTGCTCAGGTAAGCTAAAGTCTTGTGGAGAATGTGGGCATCGATCCCACTACCTCTCACATGCTAAGCGAGCACTCTACCATTTGAACTAATTCCCCAGCCATCAGCCATCAGAGAGGTAGTGGGATCAATACCCACATTCTCCACAAGACCTTAGCTCTTTGTTGGAGGGTGGGCTTTGGCGCCTTTTGGTAAACAGAAGCAGGACTGTTATTGTGTTTGGAGCTTTGACTGTTACCTGAACACATCATAAACTTAAGCAGCTGCTCTCCTGCTCACATGTTCTTCACACCATCACAATATATCGATGGTGGGTTGGTGGACCGGTGGACACTTTGATATCAGTAAATCCACTGTGTTTTAAAGATCTTCAGAGTGTTTCAGAGTTTCTGACATGGATACAGACAGACAGATCCAGTGTCCCAGAGAGAGAGGAGGCCCGCTGAGCTGTCATGTTCTTCTGTGGAACTGTGGACTGTGGAAATTTATTTTATAGCTGTAGTAACAATAAATCTCCAGCAGGTGGAAGTATTGCTGCGCAGATGTCCTGTACACCGTAAAACACACAATACTCACAGAGGACTTCATTGTGCTGCAGTGAGACGCATAAAAAGCTCCAGTTCTACAGTCAGAAGATGTTCAGTCTGAAGGTGGATGAGTTCTGACTCATACCCAATCAAATATGCTGCTTTCTGGGTCTTAACATTAATAATAAAAAAAATGCTGTCTGTGACATTCACATTAGAATTCCAAACAATATGTAAACTCCATGTCTGAATAGAGGTGGATGTGTGAACGTGTGTTAAAATCAGAGAGAATTTACACTCATTCAACTCAAATCCAGGAACATCCCAAACATGACTATTAGTCCTGTCTGAGAGTTTCCTCCACTGACAGCAAACATACTGTATATCCATACTGATCACTGTGATCAGGTTTGAATCATCTCTGTGAGAATCCCACATGAAGCTGTCAGTCCTGCTGGATACACACACATCCCACTGAACACATTTTACCTCACTATCATATGAAGAAATATCACAAACCAGATGAACTTCTCAATGTGATGATCAGAGAGCCTTTAGATTTCATCATCATATGATAGAAACATCCAAACAGCTCCATCTGCTGGTTCTGCTCTGTTTTATGATTGTGTCCCAAACTGCACACACACTGAATTACACAATAGAGCTCTAACGGAGATGATCAGAATCGACCCTCAGTCATGTTCATGTTTCCATTTCAACATGCAAAGCATGCGCTCTACCACTGAGCTACATCCCCTGCATGGTATGCTGGATTTGATGGCTCTGAAACAGTTTCTCCACAAGCTGCATGAATGTGACAGCTTCAGCACATTGAATAGACATGGTGAGCAGAGTCCTCATTGGAAACTTAAGTTTGTTACATCTAACTCAGCTATGTTAGACAGACAAGCTGTTGCAACTAATGTCTCGTTGGTCTAGGGGTATGATTGTAGCTTTGGGTGTGCGAGGTCCCTGGTTCAAATCCTGCACAAGCACTTAATGTTATGTTGCCAATATCAGTGCCTGACCATCATGACTCACCAAAGTTGGTCTTCTGTTAAAAAAGTGCAATCACCAAATTTCCATCTGCTCAACACAGCAACAAACACTAAATTGCTGTTTCTCTAGTCTGGAGACTGCAAGCAAAAGCTATAATGCAGGAAGTGATGGCAGCACCATGATTGCCTTTTGAGCTTCATTAACAGAGTGCACTCTATGGTGGAGTTCATGAGAAAAAATGGGAGGAGTCTGTGATCTCTGTGATGTCACTAAAACCTTTGTGTCACTAAAACCTTTGTGACATCACAGAATGAGCATCTCCTTTGCTTACAAGCCCAGCTGTTGCCTTGCAGTCCTCAGGAGAGCTAACCCTTATTATATGGAGCTGTGTGAGGTTGGCTGGTTGTGTTATTTATAGTATAGTATAAATTGGTGTTTTAGCTGTCGCAGGAGCTCAGAAGCTGTCTGGTTAGCTAAAGCTGCTAAAACTGCTAAAGCTACCACAGCATGCAGGGGATGTAGCTCAGTGGTAGAGCGCATGCTTTGCATGTATGAGGCCCTGGGTTCAATCTCCGGCATCTTCAGCATTAATATTGCAGCATCACAAGCTTCAGTGGAGCAGTATTTGAGGGATCAGAGTGTTGGAGAGCAGAACTCTTTCCTGTGCTTCAGATACACTGTTTGTTTCTGAGCTGATTGTTAATGTTCAATAATCTTCTCAGCTGTTCTGAATGGGGACAGTGGGGCAGCCTTTGTGTTTACATCTGAATCACGTGATTTTGGAAATTCTTCAAAGCAGCTTCAAAGGAGGAGTTTCATTCTGTGAGTACTGTGACGTCATCAGGTGACATCATCAGGTGATGTATCAAAGGCAGCAGCTCTTCAGACTCACATCACAATTAGTTTTGTGTCTTATTAGGCTCCATTTGGTGGAAGCTGTGAATCGCAGGATTCAGGGGGAATACATCCATACATACATCTTCACTGAAATAATGACACCTGTGAGAACGCTCAAAGCTGTGTCCAAAGGTTTGGAGGAGTGAATGGCAGAAAGATGTCTTTGAAGCCATTTGGACACACAACCAGTCAGCGTGCAGCATTCAACCTCACAATATTTCATGTGGTTGTGGTTGAAAGACGAGGCAGAATATTGGAAATGTAACTTTGGGTCTAAAAAAAAACAAAACAAAACTGATTATCGCCCAACGTGGGGCTCGAACCCACGACCCTGAGATTAAGAGTCTCATGCTCTACCGACTGAGCTAGCCGGGCTGCTAGACACGCAAAACATCCTCTAAAAAAAAAAATAAAATAAAATAAAATAAAATTTAAAAAAAAAATGCAAAAAATCATTTCAAAATAAAAGCCATTGTCTACGGTGCTCATGTTCGGTCATAAATCCAGCCAACATAAAGCCAGAGTGTTCAGGCAACCACAATTACTCAACCACAAAAGCTCAAAAGTTTGCTGAAAAATTAGCCCATCAACGTGAGTACGCAAAGATTTCCTGATTAGATCGCACAGAGGCTCAAAATATACATGACTTCATATGTGTCTTTCATGAGACGTTTTCCAGCTAAAGGTCATGTCTCATAATGTAAAGGAACATTCAGTGTGTGTGTGCTCATCTTTCTGCGTTCTCCCCTCGATGCGTGGGTTTGAATCCCACTTCTGACAGAAGCTGCTTTTCTTTCACCTCTACTGCTGTAAGGTGTAGTTTGTATTTTCCATGTGCAAACATTAGGAAACATCTAACATTAGGAGCAAGGCAACAACAAAACTGGAACTATTTGGACTGAACTGGATTTGAAACCTTCACTGTTGGACTTTGGATAAGTGGGTGGTGAACATCCAGCATGAACTTAGATAGTCACCCAGTGGTAGTGTGGCCGAGCGGTCCAAGGCGCTGGATTAAGGCTCCAGTCTCTTCGGAGGCGTGGGTTCGAATCCCACCACTGCCAGTTTGATTCTTGTCAATGACAACCAATCCACTAAGTCAGGCACTTTTCATCTGTTCATACCAACACCAGCTGGGCTGAAATGAGAAACATCACAGTCAGCCTTTCCAGACCCAGGTAGGTTTGCAGGTCTACCAGCACGGAGAAGTGCTGCGGAGAAGGGAAATTGGTGTTTTAGCTGTCGCAGGAGCTCAGAAGCTGTCTGGTTAGCTAAAGCTGCTAAAACTGCTAAAGCTACCACACCACACAGGGGATGTAGCTCAGTGGTAGAGCGCATTCTTTGCATGTATGAGGCCCCGGGTTCAATCCCCGGCATCTCCATTGTTGATAATGAAGCACGATGTTAGGAGGGACACGTCATGGGCTCCAGTGGAGCGGTAATTGTGCTTTAGATACACTGTTTGTTTCTGAGCTGATCATTAATAATCAGTCAATGAACAATCTTCTCAGCTGTTCTGCATGGTGACAGTGAGGAAGCCTTTGTGTTTACATCTGAATCACATGTGATTTTGGAAATTCTTTGAAGAAGCTTCAAAGGAGGAGCTGATTAGTTTTCATTGAAAAGAAACAGACTGGCAGTGGTGGGATTCGAACCCACGCCTCCGAAGAGACTGGAGCCTTAATCCAGCGCCTTGGACCGCTCGGCCACACTACCCTGTGCACAAAGCTTGAACCCACTACACTGGAAAATGTCAGGATCTGCATCAGTGAAACATTCATTCATACACGAGGACATCACGCATACACGTATACCTTAGAAGTTACTTGACGGTCAGCAATGCAAATGATCGATATAAGGCCATCGTGAATGATTTCTAAATATCTTTGAAACCTGTTGACGGTGAACTCAGAGATTGTTAAAGGGGCCTTTTCCCAAAGCTTAGCTTGCATGCTAGCATGTCAGAATGTGGGATGGATGCCCACATTCTCCACAAGACTTTAGCTCTCATTTCAAAGTAAAGCAGATTTAGATTATTTTGTATGTATCTTTAGCTCAGATGCAGGCAAAGTGCAGTGTGATGATGAAGTAAACTGTAATCTCACTTTAAGCAACGTAGAACATTGTTTATTATTTGATGACTGCCTGAGCAGAGGATGGTTTCCATCATCCACCTCTGGGTTTTGGGCCCAGCACTCTTCCACTGCTCCACACCCGAAGCGAGAATCATACCCCTAGACCAACGAGCCTTGTACAGCAGGAGATTTATGGAATTTAAAATGTTCTGAGGGGGAGAACTTTTCAGTCATCAAAAAAAAAATCTCACACAGAACATTAATCATACACCACAACATTTGGCGCCCGCACACTCCCTGATGGTCTAGTGGCTAGGATTCGGCGCGCTCACCGCCGCGCTCACCGCCGCGAAACTCTAAGTCTCCAAATCTCCAGGAGTAAAATGATTCAATCACTACCTCAATCTCAATTGACAATCTCTGTATTATATCAGAGGCCCTTTGCCGTACATATACTTATCTTTATTAGCATTAGTATCTGTATACACACGCACATAATCACACACACCACGTTTTCCAGCCCTCATGGTTCTTGGGGAATCCATACATGTGGAAACCCTTCTCGGACTGATTGGAGCATCCAAACGCTGCACTCCTACATTAAAACAAACCACTTTACCATCAACCTCAGCTGCAGTATACACATTACACTTCCATCACCAGATCCTCTGTATATACATGTACTTCAGAGATGGGATTCGAGTTTATATGCTGCAGCTCAGCTAGCTATGAGCAGAGTGGCACAGCGGAAGCGTGCTGGGCCCATAACCCAGAGGTTGATGGATCGAAACCATCCTTTGCTAATGGCTCTTTAGCAACAGCTAGCTGTTAACTATCCAAAGTTTGTCGTATTTGAAGATGACATCATTACAATAGTAATGCCATACTGAAGCTGCACTAGCTGAAGAGGGAAGATCTTCAGTACAGTATTAACCTTGCTTGTTTTAACTCCCAGCAGTTTTCCTTAGCAGTGGAAGCAGATTTCAACTGTTGTTTCAGTGCCGAGTACCCAGTCTGCCTCCTTCGATCTATTCACTTTTTTTTTCCAAAGCTTAGCTTGCATGCCAGCCCAGGGGAATTAGCTCAAATGGTAGAGCACTCGTTTAGCATGTGAGAGGTTGTGGGGCTCATCTGCATAGCAGTGAATATTAGTTCCAGTTTTGCTTGCAGTTGTTGCTTCTGTCGGCAGAACTCAAAGGTATCTGGCATGACTATGTTTGTGTTTTGAGCTTCATTAACAGTGTGTACTCTGTGGTGGAGGTCATGCGAAAAAGTGGGAGGAGTCTTTTATGTCATGGTGGCATGAGAGAATGTTTTTTTTTTTTCAACAAGATACCAACTTTCTTCCAAAAGCTCAATCAGCTGCTCCAGGTGAGGCTTGAACTCACAACCTCGGCATCACTCCGCAGGTTACTGTCATATAAGTACCGCGCACTAACCGATTGCGCCACTGGAGCCTGTGACGTGTCTTTCCTGACACGTTCTGTGAAACAAACTCTTCCACCCGAAATGGCTGAGAATGTTGGACTGAAAATCTAAAAGTCGCTGTAAACAGCCCTTGTTACGTGAACGGGAACAGAGCCTGCTGAGGAAAGCCTGGGTCGACAAACCAAGTTGATAACCACCATCGTGATACTTGTTATCTCTGGTTGGAGCTTTCGACTTTGTCGAGCCAGCTCACCCAAACAAAGCCCGGCTCTGTTGAGCTTCCTTCGTAAGATACTCCTCTGCTCTCATCGTAAAAATTGTCTAAGTTTTAGACAAGATAAGTTCTGGAGATGCCGGGGATTGAACCCGGGGCCTCACACATGCAAAGCATGCGCTCTCCCACTGAGCTACATCCCCTCCATGGTGTGGTAGCTTTAGCAGTAGGAGACAGCGATCCAGAAGTCTAATAATGTGAAAATGAAAAGTTTGGTGCTTTTAGTATTCCCATAAACCTTTTGTGACTTCTAACTTCCCCTGCACAGTGTTTTATCATGAAGTCTTTATCATTATGTGCTTCTAATGTGCAAATAAACTAAACTAAAGCAGACAGCAACAAAAAGGGAGACACACAGAGACTGAACAGGCTGATCAGGAGAACAGGCTCTGTGGTCGGCCTGACTCTGACGGTTGTTTGCTTTCATGGACCAAGTTTCCCAGGTGGGGAGCTACAGAGCATGTTGGAGAATCTCTGTAATCTGCACAGCCTTAAAATATGACACAGCTGAGTG
The DNA here is from genome assembly GCF_900963305.1 of Echeneis naucrates. Classification (NCBI taxonomy): domain Eukaryota; kingdom Metazoa; phylum Chordata; class Actinopteri; order Carangiformes; family Echeneidae; genus Echeneis; species Echeneis naucrates. The sequence continues at coordinate 3,335,358 of NC_042512.1, forward strand.
CTGTTGTTCGGACTCATCTAGCAGAGAGACAAACTGTACCACTTCAGGTCCATTCAGAGAACATGGCGGGCTGGGTGACACCATCACCAGAAATATGTAATATCTATAAAACCATAGGAGTACAAATGAACGGTACCAAAACGGTAACAAAGTTACCGTTAGTTAGTTAAAGTTAGTTAAAGAGTGGCCTTTTGCACAGGAAGTGCTTATCATGTGCTTATCATGTTGTAACCTACAGCTGATGAAAACCCAAAGGTAGTTTATTTCTACAACATCTGACTTTAGCAACAAGGAACTGCTGGGATTTAAACACAGGCTGCTTTAACCAGCCAACATACACAACCTTTATCTGCATTGAAATCATTCAGCCTGTTACTGGCTCAAATCCACAGCACTCTACTCAGCTGTTTTTGCTGGATAGTATCTGGTTTGGTTTCACCTCTTCCACAAAACTTGATTAATGCTCCAAAGAGAGACATGAAGACCATGCAGTTAATTTAGTTCAACAACCTTAATAACTTGATCAATGAGGCGCTGCTGGGATTTGAACCCAGGATCTCCTGTTTACTAGACAGGCGCTTTGACCAACTAAGCCACAGCACCACACTGATAATACAGGATGTATTTTGGATCTTAAAAGACCCCCAATGTACGTGGCTGACAATTGTGACTCTTGCCAAAGTTTCTTTAGCATATAATAAACTGTCACATTAATGTCCTGAATGTCCATAGCTCAGTTGGTAGAGTGGAGGACTGTAGAGGCTTATAGCTGGAATCCTTAGGTTGCAAAATAAAATCCGATTTAGATTATTTTATTTGTATCTTTAGCTCAGACCGCTCGGCTACACCACCACATACACTGCGGCCTGGAACCCAGAGTAAGGAAAAGAGTGACACACATGTCAGTGTTAACATACATGATGCAGCCTAGACCACTGTTGTATCCAGGCAGAGCTGACTGCTGCTTTTCATGGAGAGCAGAGACCACTGCATGCAGAGCTACGATAGGCTATGTAATTATTTAAGATTGAACATCTTACATTACTGACATCTGACATTACTGTTTGATAAATTTGGTGACAACTGCACTTTGGGTCCATTTGGAGAACATGGGGGGCTGAGTGACTTCATCACCAGAAATTAAAATGTCTGACATCGATAAAACCGTAGCAGCACAAATAAGAATTTTTACAGCGCAAACAAACGGCACCATTTCGCGTCCATTCGGAGTGGATGCTCACCATTTTGCATGCAATGGTGATATAGTGGTGAGCATAGCTGCCTTCCAAGCAGTTGACCCGGGTTCGATTCCCGGCCGTTGCAGTTTAACTTATAGCTTGAGATCCTGTAGATCTCATGCCAATGGTGCCCAATTGGTCGACAGACCAAGAGGAGGATGAAACCGTTCTATCTGTTCAGCTACAGTTGGTCTGTTACAGTAGATACTCACACACATTGTTTAACATATTCTAAGAACAAGTCATGGACAGTGGTTGGCCTGTCCATCACCCTGGTAACTGGCCAGTTATATTCAGTTTACGCCAAGTTCATGGGTTCAAGCCCCATACTGGCCACATGCAACCTCTCAAAACTTGATTTCTTCTTCATTAAAGGTGTGTGTGTGTATACAAGGGTTAGTATATGCACCACAAAGGGCCTCTGATATAATAACACAGCTGCAGCAGCAAAGGAGAAACAGCATGAGAAGCATTTACTACTCAAGTCAACGTGTAAGTTTGGATGTACTCTTCAATTGATTTTACATTTACCTTTAAGAGATCGTAGTTTACAGTTATAAATATAAATGGGAATAAAATCAGATTTTCATTTCATCATCAAGAGGATGTCTCCACATGCACACTTGTTCTTGGTGTTTTCACTAATTGTTAAATAAAAAAATACTATTTCATTCATCCAAGCATAATTAGTTGTTATGTAATATATATTTTCTGTGTGGCTTAGTCTTAAAATTATAATGGTTGTGTGATCAACTCCTGCCTGAAATTTGCTTAAAAATTTGCCCATCAAAGTGAGTCCACAATACTCAAAGACTGCCTGATTAGATCGCACAGAGGCTCAAAATTTGCATTTCCTCATACGTGTGGAGTGGACAAAACCAGGTTGTTTCAATTTTCCAAGGACAGAATGGCAATATTTCGACATGTCAAAGGAATTTTGGTCTTTTAAAAGTCAAAAAAGGTCAAAAGTAGACCAAAAGAACTTTGTCCCCAAACACACCTTGCTGCAGTTGAGGTGAAAGAAAAGTGGTCTCTGTCAGAAGTGGGATTTGAACCCACGCCTCCAGGGGAGACTGCGACCTGAACGCAGCGCCTTAGACCGCTCGGCCATTCTGACGACAAAAGCAGCAACAATAGCCGAAAAATTTGCTGAAAAATTAGCCCATCAAGAGACAGAGACATGCGGAACTTTTCCTGTTGCAGCCTGCTATTCCAGCTAGAGTTATCCTAAATATCTGCCTTTAAGGCCGTGAATGATTTCTAAATATCTGATGGTGAACGCAGAGGTTGTTAAAGGGCCACAAGACTTTAAGTTGCACCAATGGCCACCATCACTTTGAGTTACCGATGTGGGATAGATCCTCAGGACAGTTTTGTGCTTTGCTTTACCGTGTTGTTTCTCTGCAAGCCTTTGATGGAAGTTCAGTCCACAAAATGGTTGTATCAAATCTTCATCAAGTTAGAGCGTGGTGCTAATAACACCACAGTCATGGATTTGTGACGAATGTGGGCATCGATCCAGCTACCTCTCACATGTGTGTCAAGGGCTCGTTGGTCTAGGGGTATGATTCTCGCTTTGGGTGCGAGAGGTCCCGGGTTCAAATCCCGGACGAGCCCTTCACATATTGTGTCCAATAATCTGCACCCCTATTCAACTACCTTAAGGAAGGAAAGTCTGACACAAAGAAAAAAGGCAAGCTTGTGGGTTCACAAGATTATATCAGGATCTGACCTTTTCCTGTTCCATCAGTAACCATCAAAGGAGATGCTGATTCTGTGATGTCACAAAGGTTCTAATGACATCACAGAGATCAAAGACTCCTCCCACTTTTTTCTCATGACCTCCACAATAGAGTGCACTCTGTTAATGAAGCTCCAAAGACAAACGTAGTGTGTCACTTCCTTGAAGGTTTGAATGATGTGTGAGTCTGAAGAGCTGCTGCCTTTGATCCATGTAACAGTGTATCTTTCATCCAAAGTCACAACTTTGAGAAGTTAGACAATGTGAGACATGTGGCATTATTGCAGTGAAACGGCTGAAGTTATGTGGTAGTGTGGCCGAGCGGTCCAAGGCGCTGGATTTAGGTTCCAGTCTCTTCAGAGGCATGGGTTTGACTCCCACCACTGCCAGTTGTCCAAGCTGTGCGGTACAATCATGAAGAGTTTAGTTAAATCTAAAACTGCTATGAATGACAGATTTAGAGTCCAGAGTGCTCATGATGACACCATGGAACCACATGTAGCTGTGTGAAGTTTGATGTCTGTGTTACTTGAAGTATCCTGACAAGACACTTGTCACAGTGAAGAAACCAGCTGAAGCTGTAACATAATCTTCAATCAGTGTTAACAGTGTGGCCTTTGTGTCCTTTTAATTACATTTAGCGACTGTTCCTGGAGTTAATGGAGACTTTTGTGGAGGAACTGACAGGAAAGCGCACATCACTCTGCAGCTATCAACAGCAGATGCTGCAGTGAGCCCCGTCCCAAAGCCCTCACCTGTTCAGTCTATTTCTGAAACATTTCAGAAGTCTCAGTGTGACCCCTGTGGTTCATACTTTACAGTATGTTTTCAGTCAGACCTGCTGATCTGCAGTGATGGGCTGTGTGTGTTTACGGGGGGTGTAGCTCAGTGGTAGAGCATTTGACTGCAGATCAAGAGGTCCCCAGTTCAAGTCTGGGTGCCCCCTGCCACCACCACTACATGCTTTCATACGCAAGCACAAAGAAAAAGCTTTAAAAGAAAAATCTTGCCTTTGTCTTTTTCTGTTTGTTCCCAACAATGCCCATTAGTTTAAAATATAGAAAACCTAAAGTAGGATTTGATTCCATAACAGCAGGACAAAGTGTGTCATTAATCTTCTGGATTCTACAGACTGAGTTCATGTTCTGATAGATTTATTTTACAGCTGTAGTAACAATAAATCTCCAGCAGGTGGAAGTATTGCTGCTCAGATGTCATGTACACTGTGGGACACACAATACTCACAGAGGACTTTATTGTGCTGCAGTGAGATGTATATGTATGTATCTGCTGGTTCTGCCCTGTTTTATGAAAGTGTCCCAAACTGCACATACACTGAATTACACAATGATGCTCTAACGGAGATGATCAGAATCAGAAAGACGTTATTAAAAATTCTGCTGTTTGGTATCTTCTCTTCTGAAAGTTCAGGAAATGGACGGATCTGTAGAACTTCATTGCTCTCCGACAGAGAAGCTGGATGCTGCTGTTGTGCCCTTAAACAGGAAAATAGTGAGATGACAGGGACGAAGAAACACACGCAGCTCTCACCTTCACTCGTCTGCACAATCGATGCACAATCAACCTAGACATAAACACAAATGACCAATTCGTATTATTTACTCTGGCTGTATATTCTTCACAATTTTAACATCAACGTTAGCAACATATAAATAACACCATAAGAAATAAAAATGGATGAAATCATGGATTCTGAAAAATTTTATTGTTTTGAATATATATCTACTATATGTTTTATTTATATTATATTATTTCTCCTTTTTCTTTCTTAATGCTCATGCTATTTCATGAAATGTTTAACAAACCATTTTTATAACTTAGAATGTAAATATAAATTGTGAAAACGTCAGTTATTTACAACCATTGATGTTAAATTTCAGACAATGTCTTTGAACATCGATCTACAAATATTTACAAACCAATCAGATTTCACAATGAGGTGCTGCACAAATTATTATTTTTATCTAAAAACTCACTGTCGATATCTCTGTCCTTCGTTTTACTGCTGTCACTCCAACATCTTTCTCCTCTCCTTAGCAACCAACTGTTGCGTCTTGCCTAATAATTTTTTGATTGGCTGGCGTAGTGCATTTTTCCACCAATAGGAAAGGGGGCGCCATGTTTCTTTCTGCTTGTGAGCGCTTCCCTGTTTTTACTGAACGGGACAACAACATTCAGGAAGGAGCATAAAGAATGACGCAGATTGTTTATTACTCGGCCTGTCAGTCAGGTTTAAAAACAGTATATAGTTTGAAGACCTCACTTTGGACACAAGTTGAAATGGAGACTCAGTGAAGAAGGGAAATATGAGGCACAGTAACACCCATATCAGAGGAAACACAAACACACGCACTCCCATGCAGGGTCGTGTGACTTCCAGTAACCGCAGCAGCTAAAAGGAAAAGTGTTCAGAGTTCAGCCTCCATTTTGAAGCTATCGGAGCAGAAGCAGGGAAACTGAAGGCTGAGGCCGGTGAGTGTTAACATTATTATTATTTCACTGTCAGTTTGTCCCTGTGGACTGTGGAGGGACGAAGACTCACAGTGGACTTCTGTAACACTGAGACACTGAGACATGGAGGTCAGAGTTCACTTTGACGAACAGAGAAAAACTCCAGCTGAGCTGAGAACAGACCGTAATGTCTGATAGTATCAAAGGATGAAGGATCTACCTGATACAGAAAGTTCAGAGCTGCTCTGGAATCAGATTTTACTGTAAGTCATATTCAGTTTTCCACAGAGAGCTCAGACTGTGTTTGGATCAACAACTTTTGAAAACCTATTTTTTAGCAATTGATAATTATACATTTTTGTTGAAAACTGACAGTTTGATGCTCAAATCTGGCACCATGACGATCATTTTCAACCAGCTACCTTCTCAGATATATAAAGAAGAGTTAGTAACTGAGATGGGCTGTTGAAGAGTTGAAGAACATGACAAAAAGACAGGAAGATAGACAAAGTGATAAAAGATTTTTTTTTTCTAATAAGAATGAATATAATTCTATCTTGAGTAAATGTCACTATACACTTTAATAATTATAATTCTGATAAGGATCTTTATACAAATAAACAGAAACATGCATGATCTACATCAGTCAGATTATTATTCTGTGTGATTGGGATAGATCATCAAGTGTAGAGAGCAGCAGGGTCCCCTCTCCTCCTCCAGCAGCATCGCCCACTAATGTTGTGAGCAGTAATGTATTTCTAGGCAGCGGCTTTAAATCAGGACTGCTTCTTTTTCATTTCCCCCGACAATCTGTCGCTGAGGACTAACAGTGTTCTCTTCTAAAGTGACTTTCTGCCATCACCTTGTTTCGTTAGTTGCTGAGGTCAGAACTTGGGCTTTCAAATAATGTGTGTTTTCTTTTGTCAGTTTGATCAATCATTGTTTCCTCTTCAGTAAATTGAGCTTCTTCAATAATTACATTTTTCCGAAAAAAAAAAAAGTACTGAGCCAAATGCAAACCGGGCAAATGAGGGTGTGTTGGTTATCACCATGTAGTGACAGATAGTAAAACTTCCACATCCTGTTTGTTTCTTATAAGGAGGAAGAAAACTGGTTGAGTAATGAGGAATGTGAAGAACGAGCAGCTACATGTTTTCTGAACACACAAAGCTGGAATGTGTGCAAATCAACCTGAAGTGAGTTCAGCAGGTGAGAATCTTTATATTTCTGATCAACAGGATCACTGTGATCACATTGTGTTTGTTAATTGTTTTGGTTTGATTGTATTCTGAGTTTATTGATGGAGGTTCTTCAGAACTGGTCAGCTCTCTAAGAGGCCTCTGAACTCAGTTTGACTTCAGTTTCCTCGGTTCATTTGTCTTCCAATACATTTAGAAACAATAAGAAACAAAGGCAGCACTTTAATATGACCAGTTTGTTCAGCAGAAACTGTTTGATTTCTCCACACTGTGACTGATTTAATGTAAAATGTTCCCACATTGTTTATCACCATCTAGTGGACAGACAGTAGAAGATTCATGTAATCTTTCCACATTGTTCCAGATCAAAGATGAGCCAACAATACTTTTTCAGAAAAATTATTGTTGGCTCATGTATATCACTTCAATCCATGAGAACACTCATTGAATACACATAATATTCAAGGTCTGTGTCTCCTGAAGACATTGTCTCAGCTCTGTTGCTTTTGAATAACAAAATCAAAAAACATGGAAGTGGACAGTTTCTAAACTGAAGACAGTAGAGAAGAATGTGATGATGAAAAGAGATGTTGGTTTAAAGTTGAAGCAAACAACAAAATACAAAAAAATAAGAAACACTTGCCCCTGGACATTTATGTTTTGTCTTGTTTTTGCATCATTCTTTATTACATGATATTTTTCCTCTTTGACAATTACAAAGCTATATGAATAGTAGAAATTAGAATTAAATATTGAAATAATGAAGAAATCCAGATTTCTGATGGCTCCATCTGTTGGTTGAACTCAGAATGACATAGTTGTTGTTGGCTCTGAATGATTTGTTTAGTGCTTACTGTTATTTCAAATTTCAGACTTAGAAATTCACATTGTTGCAGCACATTTACATCTTCGTCTGCTGAGTTGAGGGTCGGGACTTTAAAGGTGTTGTTGCAGAATCACAGCACCATCCCAAAGAGTCCTCTGGCACTGATTTGGTTTTTAACACAGGTGAGAATGGTTTTCATGTCACTACAGGTTTTTTTTTTTTTAATTGAACCCTGAAGTTACAAGGATTTGACTTTTCCTCAGCTCAAACAGACACCAGGACTGATGATGGAGAACAAGCAGCTTCTTCCCTTCACATGTTTCTTTGACACATAAAGCTGGAAAGTGACTGTTGACTTCAAGTGAGTTCAGCAGGTGAGAATCTGTAAATGTCTGAACAGGATCACTGTGATCACACTGAGCTGACAACAGTAGACATGTTTACTTACCTTCCTTCCTTTCTTCCTATTTACAGACCTAATGTATTAGTATTTTATCCGAAATTTGTAGTGAATAGTTCCTTTGCTTTGTTCTTGTTCTGATATAAAGTAAGATTCTTTGACTTCGTAAACTCAATATTTTAAATAACCAGAGTAAAACCAGATTTTATTTAAATGGTATTTAAATGGTCACCACAAATTAATCTAAAGTGAAGCAGAAGT